>NC_091154.1:17880350-17962850 GCF_040958095.1 Procambarus clarkii
TGTGCTTTCTGGGTTCGAGTCCCACTGGTGGGTGTTGTCCAAAGATTATTAATCTTCACTTGTGGTTTATGCAAGTATAGGCTTATAAGCTGGACACGAGTTCTCTCACATTGACAGTGGCTTGACGAAAAATGCAGACTAACCCCACACTCATCTGGTGCCCTCGGGAAGTGGAGATGTTTGGGATGTATATATATCTCGAACTCTCTACTTCTTTTGTAGGGTCTGATGGTGTAGTGGGTTAAAGCATACTAGTTATGGCAGCTACTGGAAGGTAGTTGTGCTTTCTGGGTTCGAGTCCCACTGGTGGGTGTTGTCCAAAGATTATTAATCTTCACTTGTGGTTTATGCAAGTATAGGCTTATAAGCTGGACACGAGTTCTCTCACATTGACAGTGGCTTGACAAAAATGCAGACTAACCCCACACTCATCTGGTTGCCCTCGGGAAGTGGAGATGTTTGGGATGTATATATATCTCGAACTCTCTACTTCTTTTGTAGGGTCTGATGGTGTAGTGGGTTAAAGCATACTAGTTATGGCAGCTACTGGAAGGTAGTTGTGCTTTCTGGGTTCGAGTCCCACTGGTGGGTGTTGTCCAAAGATTATTAATCTTCACTTGTGGTTTATGCAAGTATAGGCTTATAAGCTGGACACGAGTTCTCTCACATTGACAGTGGCTTGACGAAAAATGCAGACTAACCCCACACTCATCTGGTGCCCTCGGGAAGTGGAGATGTTTGGGATGTATATATATCTCGAACTCTCTACTTCTTTTGTAGGGTCTGATGGTGTAGTGGGTTAAAGCATACTAGTTATGGCAGCTACTGGAAGGTAGTTGTGCTTTCTGGGTTCGAGTCCCACTGGTGGGTGTTGTCCAAAGATTATTAATCTTCACTTGTGGTTTATGCAAGTATAGGCTTATAAGCTGGACACGAGTTCTCTCACATTGACAGTGGCTTGACGAAAAATGCAGACTAACCCCACACTCATCTGGTGCCCTCGGGAAGTGGAGATGTTTGGGATGTATATATATCTCGAACTCTCTACTTCTTTTGTAGGGTCTGATGGTGTAGTGGGTTAAAGCATACTAGTTATGGCAGCTACTGGAAGGTAGTTGTGCTTTCTGGGTTCGAGTCCCACTGGTGGGTGTTGTCCAAAGATTATTAATCTTCACTTGTGGTTTATGCAAGTATAGGCTTATAAGCTGGACACGAGTTCTCTCACATTGACAGTGGCTTGACGAAAAATGCAGACTAACCCCACACTCATCTGGTGCCCTCGGGAAGTGGAGATGTTTGGGATGTATATATATCTCGAAACTCTCTACTTCTTTTGTAGGGTCTGATGGTGTAGTGTGTTAAAGCATACTAGTTATGGCAGCTACTGGAAGGTAGTTGTGCTTTCTGGGTTCAGTCCCACTGGTGGGTGTTGTCCAAAGATTATTAATCTTCACTTGTGGTTTATGCAAGTATAGGCTTATAAGCTGGACACGAGTTCTCTCACATTGATAGTGGCTTGACGAAAAATGCAGACTAACCCACACTCATCTGGTGCCCTCGGGAAGTGGAGATGTTTGGGATGTATATATATCTCGAACTCTCTACTTCTTTTGTAGGGTCTGATGGTGTAGTGGGTTAAAGCATACTAGTTATGGCAGCTACTGGAAGGTAGTTGTGCTTTCTGGGTTCGAGTCCCACTGGTGGGTGTTGTCCAAAGATTATTAATCTTCACTTGTGGTTTATGCAAGTATAGGCTTATAAGCTGGACACGAGTTCTCTCACATTGACAGTGGCTTGACGAAAAATGCAGACTAACCCCACACTCATCTGGTGCCCTCGGGAAGTGGAGATGTTTGGGATGTATATATATCTCGAACTCTCTACTTCTTTTGTAGGGTCTGATGGTGTAGTGGGTTAAAGCATACTAGTTATGGCAGCTACTGGAAGGTAGTTGTGCTTTCTGGGTTCGAGTCCCACTGGTGGGTGTTGTCCAAAGATTATTAATCTTCACTTGTGGTTTATGCAAGTATAGGCTTATAAGCTGGACACGAGTTCTCTCACATTGACAGTGGCTTGACGAAAAATGCAGACTAACCCCACACTCATCTGGTGCCCTCGGGAAGTGGAGATGTTTAGGGATGTATATATATCTCGAACTCTCTACTTCTTTTGTAGGGTCTGATGGTGTAGTTGGTTAAAGCATACTAGTTATGGCAGCTACTGGAAGGTAGTTGTGCTTTCTGGGTTCGAGTCCCACTGGTGGGTGTTGTCCAAAGATTATTAATCTTCACTTGTGGTTTATGCAAGTATAGGCTTATAAGCTGGACACGAGTTCTCTCACATTGACAGTGGCTTGACGAAAAATGCAGACTAACCCCACACTCATCTGGTGCCCTCGGGAAGTGGAGATGTTTGGGATGTATATATATCTCGAACTCTCTACTTCTTTTGTAGGGTCTGATGGTGTAGTGGGTTAAAGCATACTAGTTATGGCAGCTACTGGAAGGTAGTTGTGCTTTCTGGGTTCGAGTCCCACTGGTGGGTGTTGTCCAAAGATTATTAATCTTCACTTGTGGTTTATGCAAGTATAGGCTTATAAGCTGGACACGAGTTCTCTCACATTGACAGTGGCTTGACGAAAAATGCAGACTAACCCCACACTCATCTGGTGCCCTCGGGAAGTGGAGATGTTTAGGGATGTATATATATCTCGAACTCTCTACTTCTTTTGTAGGGTCTGATGGTGTAGTGGGTTAAAGCATACTAGTTATGGCAGCTACTGGAAGGTAGTTGTGCTTTCTGGGTTCGAGTCCCACTGGTGGGTGTTGTCCAAAGATTATTAATCTTCACTTGTGGTTTATGCAAGTATAGGCTTATAAGCTGGACACGAGTTCTCTCACATTGACAGTGGCTTGACGAAAAATGCAGACTAACCCCACACTCATCTGGTGCCCTCGGGAAGTGGAGATGTTTGGGATGTATATATATCTCGAACTCTCTACTTCTTTTGTAGGGTCTGATGGTGTAGTGGGTTAAAGCATACTAGTTATGGCAGCTACTGGAAGGTAGTTGTGCTTTCTGGGTTCGAGTCCCACTGGTGGGTGTTGTCCAAAGATTATTAATCTTCACTTGTGGTTTATGCAAGTATAGGCTTATAAGCTGGACACGAGTTCTCTCACATTGACAGTGGCTTGACGAAAAATGCAGACTAACCCCACACTCATCTGGTGCCCTCGGGAAGTGGAGATGTTTGGGATGTATATATATCTCGAACTCTCTACTTCTTTTGTAGGGTCTGATGGTGTAGTGGGTTAAAGCATACTAGTTATGGCAGCTACTGGAAGGTAGTTGTGCTTTCTGGGTTCGAGTCCCACTGGTGGGTGTTGTCCAAAGATTATTAATCTTCACTTGTGGTTTATGCAAGTATAGGCTTATAAGCTGGACACGAGTTCTCTCACATTGACAGTGGCTTGACGAAAAATGCAGACTAACCCCACACTCATCTGGTGCCCTCGGGAAGTGGAGATGTTTGGGATGTATATATATCTCGAACTCTCTACTTCTTTTGTAGGGTCTGATGGTGTAGTGGGTTAAAGCATACTAGTTATGGCAGCTACTGGAAGGTAGTTGTGCTTTCTGGGTTCGAGTCCCACTGGTGGGTGTTGTCCAAAGATTATTAATCTTCACTTGTGGTTTATGCAAGTATAGGCTTATAAGCTGGACACGAGTTCTCTCACATTGACAGTGGCTTGACGAAAAATGCAGACTAACCCCACACTCATCTGGTGCCCTCGGGAAGTGGAGATGTTTGGGATGTATATATATCTCGAACTCTCTACTTCTTTTGTAGGGTCTGATGGTGTAGTGGGTTAAAGCATACTAGTTATGGCAGCTACTGGAAGGTAGTTGTGCTTTCTGGGTTCGAGTCCCACTGGTGGGTGTTGTCCAAAGATTATTAATCTTCACTTGTGGTTTATGCAAGTATAGGCTTATAAGCTGGACACGAGTTCTCTCACATTGACAGTGGCTTGACGAAAAATGCAGACTAACCCCACACTCATCTGGTGCCCTCGGGAAGTGGAGATGTTTGGGATGTATATATATCTCGAACTCTCTACTTCTTTTGTAGGGTCTGATGGTGTAGTGGGTTAAAGCATACTAGTTATGGCAGCTACTGGAAGGTAGTTGTGCTTTCTGGGTTCGAGTCCCACTGGTGGGTGTTGTCCAAAGATTATTAATCTTCACTTGTGGTTTATGCAAGTATAGGCTTATAAGCTGGACACGAGTTCTCTCACATTGACAGTGGCTTGACGAAAAATGCAGACTAACCCCACACTCATCTGGTGCCCTCGGGAAGTGGAGATGTTTGGGATGTATATATATCTCGAACTCTCTACTTCTTTTGTAGGGTCTGATGGTGTAGTGGGTTAAAGCATACTAGTTATGGCAGCTACTGGAAGGTAGTTGTGCTTTCTGGGTTCGAGTCCCACTGGTGGGTGTTGTCCAAAGATTATTAATCTTCACTTGTGGTTTATGCAAGTATAGGCTTATAAGCTGGACACGAGTTCTCTCACATTGACAGTGGCTTGACGAAAAATGCAGACTAACCCCACACTCATCTGGTGCCCTCGGGAAGTGGAGATGTTTGGGATGTATATATATCTCGAACTCTCTACTTCTTTTGTAGGGTCTGATGGTGTAGTGGGTTAAAGCATACTAGTTATGGCAGCTACTGGAAGGTAGTTGTGCTTTCTGGGTTCGAGTCCCACTGGTGGGTGTTGTCCAAAGATTATTAATCTTCACTTGTGGTTTATGCAAGTATAGGCTTATAAGCTGGACACGAGTTCTCTCACATTGACAGTGGCTTGACGAAAAATGCAGACTAACCCCACACTCATCTGGTGCCCTCGGGAAGTGGAGATGTTTGGGATGTATATATATCTCGAACTCTCTACTTCTTTTGTAGGGTCTGATGGTGTAGTGGGTTAAAGCATACTAGTTATGGCAGCTACTGGAAGGTAGTTGTGCTTTCTGGGTTCGAGTCCCACTGGTGGGTGTTGTCCAAAGATTATTAATCTTCACTTGTGGTTTATGCAAGTATAGGCTTATAAGCTGGACACGAGTTCTCTCACATTGACAGTGGCTTGACGAAAAATGCAGACTAACCCCACACTCATCTGGTGACCTCGGGAAGTGGAGATGTTTGGGATGTATATATACCTCGAACTCTCTACTTCTTTTGTAGGGTCTGATGGTGTAGTGGGTTAAAGCATACTAGTTATGGCAGCTACTGGAAGGTAGTTGTGCTTTCTGGGTTCGAGTCCCACTGGTGGGTGTTGTCCAAAGATTATTTAATCTTCACTTGTGGTTTATGCAAGTATAGGCTTATAAGCTGGGCACGAGTTCTCTCACATTGACAGTGGCTTGACGAAAAATGCAGACTAACCCCACACTCATCTGGTGCCCTCGGGAAGTGGAGATGTTTTAGGATGTATATATATATCTCGAACTCTCTACTTCTTTTGTAGGATCTGATAGTGTAGTGGGTTAAAGCATACTAGTTATGGCAGCTACTGGAAGGTAGTTGTGCTTTCTGGGTTCGAGTCCCACTGGTGGGTGTTGTCCAAAGATTATTAATCTTCACTTGTGGTTTATGCAAGTATAGGCTTATAAGCTGGACACGAGTTCTCTCACATTGACAGTGGCTTGACGAAAAATGCAGACTAACCCCACACTCATCTGGTGCCCTCGGGAAGGTGGAGATGTTTGGGATGTATATATATCTCGAACTCTCTACTTCTTTTGTAGGGTCTGATGGTGTAGTGGGTTAAAGCATACTAGTTATGGCAGCTACTGGAAGGTAGTTGTGCTTTCTGGGTTCGAGTCCCACTGGTGGGTGTTGTCCAAAGATTATTAATCTTCACTTGTGGTTTATGCAAGTATAGGCTTATAAGCTGGACACGAGTTCTCTCACATTGACAGTGGCTTGACGAAAAATGCAGACTAACCCCACACTCATCTGGTGCCCCCGGTAAGTGGAGATGTTTGGGATGTATATATATCTCGAACTCTCTACTTCTTTTGTAGGGTCTGATGGTGTAGTGGGTTAAAGCATACTAGTTATGGCAGCTACTGGAAGGTAGTTGTGCTTTCTGGGTTCGAGTCCCACTGGTGGGTGTTGTCCAAAGATTATTAATCTTCACTTGTGGTTTATGCAAGTATAGGCTTATAAGCTGGACACGAGTTCTCTCACATTGACAGTGGCTTGACGAAAAATGCAGACTAACCCCACACTCATCTGGTGCCCTCGGGAAGTGGAGATGTTTGGGATGTATATATATCTCGAACTCTCTACTTCTTTTGTAGGGTCTGATGGTGTAGTGGGTTAAAGCATACTAGTTATGGCAGCTACTGGAAGGTAGTTGTGCTTTCTGGGTTCGAGTCCCACTGGTGGGTGTTGTCCAAAGATTATTAATCTTCACTTGTGGTTTATGCAAGTATAGGCTTATAAGCTGGACACGAGTTCTCTCACATTGACAGTGGCTTGACGAAAAATGCAGACTAACCCCACTACTCATCTGGTGCCCTCGGGAAGTGGAGATGTTTGGGATGTATATATATCTCGAACTCTCTACTTCTTTTGTAGGGTCTGATGGTGTAGTGGGTTAAAGCATACTAGTTATAGCAGCTACTGGAAGGTAGTTGTTCTTTCTGGGTTCGAGTCCCACTTGGTGGGTGTTGTCCAAAGATTATTAATCTTCACTTGTGGTTTATGCAAGTATAGGCTTATAAGCTGGACACGAGTTCTCTCACATTGACAGTGGCTTGACGAAAAATGCAGACTAACCCCACACTCATCTGGTGCCCTCGGGAAGTGGAGATGTTTGGGATGTATATATATCTCGAACTCTCTACTTCTTTTGTAGGGTCTGATGGTGTAGTGGTTTAAAGCATACTAGTTATGGCAGCTACTGGAAGGTAGTTGTGCTTTCTGGGTTCGAGTCCCACTGGTTTGTGTTGTCCAAAGATTATTAATCTTCACTTGTGGTTTATGCAAGTATAGGCTTATAAGCTGGACACGAGTTCTCTCACATTGACAGTGACTTGACGAAAAATGCAGACTAACCCCACACTCATCTGGTGCCCTCGGGAAGTGGAGATGTTTGGGATGTATATATATCTCGAACTCTCTACTTCTTTTGTAGGGTCTGATGGTGTAGTAGGTTAAAGCATACTAGTTATGGCAGCTACTGGAAGGTAGTTGTGCTTTCTGGGTTCGAGTCCCACTGGTGGGTGTTGTCCAAAGATTATTAATCTTCACTTGTGGTTTATGCAAGTATAGGCTTATAAGCTGGACACGAGTTCTCTCACATTGACAGTGGCTTGACGAAAAATGCAGACTAACCCCACACTCATCTGGTGCCCTCGGGAAGTGGAGATGTTTGGGATGCATATATATCTTGAACACTCTACTTCTTTTGTAGGGTCTGATGGTGTAGTGGGTTAAAGCATACTAGTTATGGCAGCTACTGGAAGGTAGTTGTGCTTTCTGGGTTCGAGTCCCACTGGTGGGTGTTGTCCAAAGATTATTAATCTTCACTTGCGGTTTATGCAAGTATAGGCTTATAAGCTGGACACGAGTTCTCTCACATTGACAGTGGCTTGACGAAAAATGCAGACTAACCCCACACTCATCTGGTGCCCTCGGGAAGTGGAGATGTTTGGGATGTATATATATCTCGAACTCTCTACTTCTTTTGTAGGGTCTGATGGTGTAGTGGGTTAAAGCATACTAGTTATGGCAGCTACTGGAAGGTAGTTGTGCTTTCGGGGTTCGAGTCCCACTGGTGGGTGTTGTCCAAAGATTATTAATCTTCACTTGTGGTTTATGCAAGTATAGGCTTATAAGCTGGACACAAGTTCTCTCACATTGACAGTGGCTTGACGAAAAATGCAGACTAACCCCACACTCATCTGGTGCCCTCGGGAAGTGGAGATGTTTGGGATGTATATATATCTCGAACTCTCTACTTCTTTTGTAGGGTCTGATGGTGTAGTAGGTTAAAGCATACTAGTTATGGCAGCTACTGGAAGGTAGTTGTGCTTTCTGGGTTCGAGTCCCACTGGTGGGTGTTGTCCAAAGATTTTTAATCTTCACTTGTGGTTTATGCAAGTATAGGCTTATAAGCTGGAGACGAGTTCTCTCACATTGACAGTGGCTTGACGAAAAATGCAGACTAACCCCACACTCATCTGGTGCCCCCGGGAAGTGGAGATGTTTGGGAGGTATATATATCTCGAACTCTCTACTTCTTTTGTAGGGTCTGATGGTGTAGTGGGTTAAAGCATACTAGTTATGGCAGCTACTGGAAGGTAGTTGTGCTTTCTGGGTTCGAGTCCCACTGGTGGGTGTTGTCCAAAGATTATTAATCTTCACTTGTGGTTTATGCAAGTATAGGCTTATAAGCTGGACACGAGTTCTCTCACATTGACAGTGGCTTGACGAAAAATGCAGACTAACCCCACACTCATCTGGTGCCCTCGGGAAGTGGAGATGTTTGGGATGTATATATATCTCGAACTCTCTACTTCTTTTGTAGGGTCTGATGGTGTAGTGGGTTAAAGCATACTAGTTATGGCAGCTACTGGAAGGTAGTTGTGCTTTCTGGGTTCGAGTCCCACTGGTGGGTGTTGTCCAAAGATTATTAATCTTCACTTGTGGTTTATGCAAGTATAGGCTTATAAGCTGGACACGAGTTCTCTCACATTGACAGTGGCTTGACGAAAAATGCAAACTAACCCCACACTCATCTGGTGCCCTCGGGAAGTGGAGATGTTTGGGATGTATATATATCTCGAACTCTCTACTTCTTTTGTAGGGTCTGATGGTGTAGTGGGTTAAAGCATACTAGTTATGGCAGCTACTGGAAGGTAGCTGTGCTTTCTGGGTTCGAGTCCCACTGGTGGGTGTTGTCCAAAGATTATTAATCTTCACTTGTGGTTTATGCAAGTATAGGCTTATAAGCTGGACACGAGTTCTCTCACATTGACAGTGGCTTGACGAAAAATGCAGACTAACCCCACACTCATCTGGTGCCCTCGGGAAGTGGAGATGTTTGGGATGTATATATATCTCGAACTCTCTACTTCTTTTGTAGGGTCTGATGGTGTAGTGGGTTAAAGCATACTAGTTATGGCAGCTACTGGAAGGTAGTTGTGCTTTCTGGGTTCGAGTCCCACTGGTATGTGTTGCCCAAAGATTATTAATCTTCACTTGTGGTTTATGCAAGTATAGGCTTATAAGCTGGACACGAGTTCTCTCACATTGACAGTGACTTGACGAAAAATGCAGACTAACCCCACACTCATCTGGTGCCCTCGGGAAGTGGAGATGTTTGGGATGTATATATATCTCGAACTCTCTACTTCTTTTGTAGGGTCTGATGGTGTAGTAGGTTAAAGCATACTAGTTATGGCAGCTACTGGAAGGTAGTTGTGCTTTCTGGGTTCGAGTCCCACTGGTGGGTGTTGTCCAAAGATTTTTAATCTTCACTTGTGGTTTATGCAAGTATAGGCTTATAAGCTGGACACGAGTTCTCTCACATTGACAGTGGCTTGACTAAAAATGCAGACTAACCCCACACTCATCTGGTGCCCTCGGGAAGTGGAGATGTTTGGGATGTATTGAACACTCTACTTCTTTTGTAGGGTCTGATGGTGTAGTGGGTTAAAGCATACTAGTTATGGCAGCTACTGGAAGGTAGTTGTGCTTTCTGGGTTCGAGTCCCACTGGTGGGTGTTGTCCAAAGATTATTAATCTTCACTTGTGGTTTATGCAAGTATAGGCTTATAAGCTGGACACGAGTTCTCTCACATTGACAGTGACTTGACGAAAAATGCAGACTAACCCCACACTCATCTGGTGCCCTCGGGAAGTGGAGATGTTTGGGATGTATATATATCTCGAACTCTCTACTTCTTTTCTAGGGTCTGATGGTGTAGTAGGTTAAAGCATACTAGTTATGGCAGCTACTGGAAGGTAGTTGTGCTTTCTGGGTTCGAGTCCCACTGGTGGGTGTTGTCCAAAGATTTTTAATCTTCACTTGTGGTTTATGCAAGTATAGGCTTATAAGCTGGACACGAGTTCTCTCACATTGACAGTGGCTTGACGAAAAATGCAGACTAACCCCACACTCATCTGGTGCCCTCGGGAAGTGGAGATGTTTGGGATGTATATATATCTTGAACACTCTACTTCTTTTGTAGGGTCTGATGGTGTAGTGGGTTAAAGCATACTAGTTATGGCAGCTACTGGAAGGTAGTTGTGCTTTCTGGGTTCGAGTCCCACTGGTGGGTGTTGTCCAAAGATTATTTATCTTCACTTGTGGTTTATGCAAGTATAGGCTTATAAGCTGGACACGAGTTCTCTCACATTGACAGTGGCTTGACGAAAAATGCAGACTAACCCCACACTCATCTGGTGCCCTCGGGAAGTGGAGATGTTTTAGATGTATATATATATCTCGAACTCTCTACTTCTTTTGTAGGATCTGATAGTGTAGTGGGTTAAAGCATACTAGTTATGGCAGCTACTGGAAGGTAGTTGTGCTTTCTGGGTTCGAGTCCCACTGGTGGGTGTTGTCCAAAGATTATTAATCTTCACTTGTGGTTTATGCAAGTATAGGCTTATAAGCTGGACACGAGTTCTCTCACATTGACAGTGGCTTGACGAAAAATGCAGACTAACCCCACACTCATCTGGTGCCCTCGGGAGGTGGAGATGTTTGGGATGTATATATATCTCGAACTCTCTACTTCTTTTGTAGGGTCTGATGGTGTAGTGGGTTAAAGCATACTAGTTATGGCAGCTACTGGAAGGTAGTTGTGCTTTCTGGGTTCGAGTCCCACTGGTGGGTGTTGTCCAAAGATTATTAATCTTCACTTGTGGTTTATGCAAGTATAGGCTTATAAGCTGGACACGAGTTCTCTCACATTGACAGTGGCTTGACGAAAAATGCAGACTAACCCCACACTCATCTGGTGCCCTCGGGAAGTGGAGATGTTTGGGATGTATATATATCTCGAACTCTCTACTTCTTTTGTAGGGTCTGATGGTGTAGTGGGTTAAAGCATACTAGTTATGGCAGCTACTGGAAGGTAGTTGTGCTTTCTGGGTTCGAGTCCCACTGGTGGGTGTTGTCCAAAGATTATTAATCTTCACTTGTGGTTTATGCAAGTATAGGCTTATAAGCTGGACACGAGTTCTCTCACATTGACAGTGGCTTGACGAAAAATGCAGACTAACCCCACACTCATCTGGTGCCCCCGGTAAGTGGAGATGTTTGGGATGTATATATATCTCGAACTCTCTACTTCTTTTGTAGGGTCTGATGGTGTAGTGGGTTAAAGCATACTAGTTATGGCAGCTACTGGAAGGTAGTTGTGCTTTCTGGGTTCGAGTCCCACTGGTGGGTGTTGTCCAAAGATTATTAATCTTCACTTGTGGTTTATGCAAGTATAGGCTTATAAGCTGGACACGAGTTCTCTCACATTGACAGTGGCTTGACGAAAAATGCAGACTAACCCCACACTCATCTGGTGCCCTCGGGAAGTGGAGATGTTTGGGATGTATATATATCTCGAACTCTCTACTTCTTTTGTAGGGTCTGATGGTGTAGTGGGTTAAAGCATACTAGTTATGGCAGCTACTGGAAGGTAGTTGTGCTTTCTGGGTTCGAGTCCCACTGGTGGGTGTTGTCCAAAGATTATTAATCTTCACTTGTGGTTTATGCAAGTATAGGCTTATAAGCTGGACACGAGTTCTCTCACATTGACAGTGGCTTGACGAAAAATGCAGACTAACCCCATACTCATCTGGTGCCCTCGGGAAGTGGAGATGTTTGGGATGTATATATATCTCGAACTCTCTACTTCTTTTGTAGGGTCTGATGGTGTAGTGGGTTAAAGCATACTAGTTATAGCAGCTACTGGAAGGTAGTTGTTCTTTCTGGGTTCGAGTCCCATTGGTGGGTGTTGTCCAAAGATTATTAATCTTCACTTGTGGTTTATGCAAGTATAGGCTTATAAGCTGGACACGAGTTCTCTCACATTGACAGTGGCTTGACGAAAAATGCAGACTAACCCCACACTCATCTGGTGCCCTCGGGAAGTGGAGATGTTTGGGATGTATATATATCTCGAACTCTCTACTTCTTTTGTAGGGTCTGATGGTGTAGTGGTTTAAAGCATACTAGTTATGGCAGCTACTGGAAGGTAGTTGTGCTTTCTGGGTTCGAGTCCCACTGGTTTGTGTTGTCCAAAGATTATTAATCTTCACTTGTGGTTTATGCAAGTATAGGCTTATAAGCTGGACACGAGTTCTCTCACATTGACAGTGACTTGACGAAAAATGCAGACTAACCCCACACTCATCTGGTGCCCTCGGGAAGTGGAGATGTTTGGGATGTATATATATCTCGAACTCTCTACTTCTTTTGTAGGGTCTGATGGTGTAGTAGGTTAAAGCATACTAGTTATGGCAGCTACTGGAAGGTAGTTGTGCTTTCTGGGTTCGAGTCCCACTGGTGGGTGTTGTCCAAAGATTTTTAATCTTCACTTGTGGTTTATGCAAGTATAGGCTTATAAGCTGGACACGAGTTCTCTCACATTGACAGTGGCTTGACGAAAAATGCAGACTAACCCCACACTCATCTGGTGCCCTCGGGAAGTGGAGATGTTTGGGATGCATATATATCTTGAACACTCTACTTCTTTTGTAGGGTCTGATGGTGTAGTGGGTTAAAGCATACTAGTTATGGCAGCTACTGGAAGGTAGTTGTGCTTTCTGGGTTCGAGTCCCACTGGTGGGTGTTGTCCAAAGATTATTAATCTTCACTTGCGGTTTATGCAAGTATAGGCTTATAAGCTGGACACGAGTTCTCTCACATTGACAGTGGCTTGACGAAAAATGCAGACTAACCCCACACTCATCTGGTGCCCTCGGGAAGTGGAGATGTTTGGGATGTATATATATCTCGAACTCTCTACTTCTTTTGTAGGGTCTGATGGTGTAGTGGGTTAAAGCATACTAGTTATGGCAGCTACTGGAAGGTAGTTGTGCTTTCGGGGTTGAGTCCCACTGGTGGGTGTTGTCCAAAGATTATTAATCTTCACTTGTGGTTTATGCAAGTATAGGCTTATAAGCTGGACACAAGTTCTCTCACATTGACAGTGGCTTGACGAAAAATGCAGACTAACCCCACACTCATCTGGTGCCCTCGGGAAGTGGAGATGTTTGGGATGTATATATATCTCGAACTCTCTACTTCTTTTGTAGGGTCTGATGGTGTAGTAGGTTAAAGCATACTAGTTATGGCAGCTACTGGAAGGTAGTTGTGCTTTCTGGGTTCGAGTCCCACTGGTGGGTGTTGTCCAAAGATTTTTAATCTTCACTTGTGGTTTATGCAAGTATAGGCTTATAAGCTGGAGACGAGTTCTCTCACATTGACAGTGGCTTGACGAAAAATGCAGACTAACCCCACACTCATCTGGTGCCCCCGGGAAGTGGAGATGTTTGGGAGGTATATATATCTCGAACTCTCTACTTCTTTTGTAGGGTCTGATGGTGTAGTGGGTTAAAGCATACTAGTTATGGCAGCTACTGGAAGGTAGTTGTGCTTTCTGGGTTCGAGTCCCACTGGTGGGTGTTGTCCAAAGATTATTAATCTTCACTTGTGGTTTATGCAAGTATAGGCTTATAAGCTGGACACGAGTTCTCTCACATTGACAGTGGCTTGACGAAAAATGCAGACTAACCCCACACTCATCTGGTGCCCTCGGGAAGTGGAGATGTTTGGGATGTATATATATCTCGAACTCTCTACTTCTTTTGTAGGGTCTGATGGTGTAGTGGGTTAAAGCATACTAGTTATGGCAGCTACTGGAAGGTAGTTGTGCTTTCTGGGTTCGAGTCCCACTGGTGGGTGTTGTCCAAAGATTATTAATCTTCACTTGTGGTTTATGCAAGTATAGGCTTATAAGCTGGACACGAGTTCTCTCACATTGACAGTGGCTTGACGAAAAATGCAAACTAACCCCACACTCATCTGGTGCCCTCGGGAAGTGGAGATGTTTGGGATGTATATATATCTCGAACTCTCTACTTCTTTTGTAGGGTCTGATGGTGTAGTGGGTTAAAGCATACTAGTTATGGCAGCTACTGGAAGGTAGCTGTGCTTTCTGGGTTCGAGTCCCACTGGTGGGTGTTGTCCAAAGATTATTAATCTTCACTTGTGGTTTATGCAAGTATAGGCTTATAAGCTGGACACGAGTTCTCTCACATTGACAGTGGCTTGACGAAAAATGCAGACTAACCCCACACTCATCTGGTGCCCTCGGGAAGTGGAGATGTTTGGGATGTATATATATCTCGAACTCTCTACTTCTTTTGTAGGGTCTGATGGTGTAGTAGGTTAAAGCATACTAGTTATGGCAGCTACTGGAAGGTAGTTGTGCTTTCTGGGTTCGAGTCCCACTGGTGGGTGTTGTCCAAAGATTTTTAATCTTCACTTGTGGTTTATGCAAGTATAGGCTTATAAGCTGGACACGAGTTCTCTCACATTGACAGTGGCTTGACTAAAAATGCAGACTAACCCCACACTCATCTGGTGCCCTCGGGAAGTGGAGATGTTTGGGATGTATTGAACACTCTACTTCTTTTGTAGGGTCTGATGGTGTAGTGGGTTAAAGCATACTAGTTATGGCAGCTACTGGAAGGTAGTTGTGCTTTCTGGGTTCGAGTCCCACTGGTGGGTGTTGTCCAAAGATTATTAATCTTCACTTGTGGTTTATGCAAGTATAGGCTTATAAGCTGGACACGAGTTCTCTCACATTGACAGTGACTTGACGAAAAATGCAGACTAACCCCACACTCATCTGGTGCCCTCGGGAAGTGGAGATGTTTGGGATGTATATATATCTCGAACTCTCTACTTCTTTTGTAGGGTCTGATGGTGTAGTAGGTTAAAGCATACTAGTTATGGCAGCTACTGGAAGGTAGTTGTGCTTTCTGGGTTCGAGTCCCACTGGTGGGTGTTGTCCAAAGATTTTTAATCTTCACTTGTGGTTTATGCAAGTATAGGCTTATAAGCTGGACACGAGTTCTCTCACATTGACAGTGGCTTGACGAAAAATGCAGACTAACCCCACACTCATCTGGTGCCCTCGGGAAGTGGAGATGTTTGGGATGTATATATATCTTGAACACTCTACTTCTTTTGTAGGGTCTGATGGTGTAGTGGGTTAAAGCATACTAGTTATGGCAGCTACTGGAAGGTAGTTGTGCTTTCTGGGTTCGAGTCCCACTGGTGGGTGTTGTCCAAAGATTATTAATCTTCACTTGTGGTTTATGCAAGTATAGGCTTATAAGCTGGACACGAGTTCTCTCACATTGACAGTGGCTTGACGAAAAATGCAGACTAACCCCACACTCATCTGGTGCCCTCGGGAAGTGGAGATGTTTGGGATGTATATATATCTCGAACTCTCTACTTCTTTTGTAGGGTCTGATGGTGTAGTGGGTTAAAGCATACTAGTTATGGCAGCTACTGGAAGGTAGTTGTGCTTTCGGGGTTGAGTCCCACTGGTGGGTGTTGTCCAAAGATTATTAATCTTCACTTGTGGTTTATGCAAGTATAGGCTTATAAGCTGGACACAAGTTCTCTCACATTGACAGTGGATTGACGAAAAATGCAGACTAACCCCACACTCATCTGGTGCCCTCGGGAAGTGGAGATGTTTGGGATGTATATATATCTCGAACTCTCTACTTCTTTTGTAGGGTCTGATGGTGTAGTGGGTTAAAGCATACTAGTTATGGCAACTACTGGAAGGTAGTTGTGCTTTCTGGGTTCGAGTCCCACTGGTGGGTGTTGTCCAAAGATTATTAATCTTCACTTGTGGTTTATGCAAGTATAGGCTTATAAGCTGGACACGAGTTCTCTCACATTGACAGTGGCTTGACGAAAAATGCAGACTAACCCCACACTCATCTGGTGCCCTCGGGAAGTGGAGATGTTTGGGATGTATATATATCTCGCACTCTCTACTTCTTTTGTAGGGTCTGATGGTGTAGTGGGTTAAAGCATACTAGTTATGGCAGCTACTGGAAGGTAGTTGTGCTTTCTGGGTTCGAGTCCCACTGGTGGGTGTTGTCCAAAGATTATATATATATATATATATATATATATATATATATATATATATATATATATATATATATATATATATATATATATATATATATTCCAATACAATACAGTTTCTGTGTGCTTTTCAATAAACTCCAATACAGTTTCTGTGTGCTTTTCTCCTACCACCCCCTTCCTTTTTTATTTTTTGTGCTTTATTATGCATTTGATGGTTACAAGATATACATGCAGATATACATATATATAATACACACGAGAGGATGTGCAGTGACTTAATATCTAACATATTCAGAGATTTGAGTAAGGGTACCGAGTGATGCCTGGAGCCAGAGTTAGATATTGTCCTAATAGCAGCTTTGTGTTGAGTAATTAGAGAACGTAAATGATTTTGGGTAGTAGAACCCCAAGCACAAATACCATAGTTGAGGTATGGATAGATGAGGGAGTAATAGAGCGTCACCAGGGCAGGGCGAGATACATAATATCTGATCTTAGAGAGAATGCCAACAGTTTTTGAAACTTTTTTTTATATATTTAAAATGTGTCTCCTGGAAATTCAGTTTGTGGTCAATGAGAACTTCAAGGAATTTGCCATCTACTTTGTTACAAATTTGGGTATTATTTATCCTGAGATTTATTTGATTTGACGATTTATTGCCAAATAACATATAGAAAGTTTTGTCAATGTTGAGGGTGAGTTTGTTGGCAGTTAGCCAAAGATGGACTTTATTTAGCTCAGTATTCACTGTGACCTTTAGAGCAAGGGGGTAGGGACTGGAGTAAATGAAGGTTGTGTCGTCAGCAAATAGAATTGGTTTGAGGTGTTGGGAGGCATTTGGAAGGTCATTAATGTAGATGAGAAAAAGGAGAGGGCCAAGTATGCTGCATGAGGAACACCAATGTTGATGGGTAGGGTGGGAGAAATTGAATTATTCACAGAAACATACTGGAGCCTGTCAGTAAGGTAAGTTTTGAGGTATTGCAGGGAGTGTCCTCTGACTCCATAATGATGTAATTTAAGAAGAAGGTTTTGGTGGTTGACAGTGTCAAAAGCCTTACGCAGGTCCACAAATAACCCAACAGGGAACTCCTTTTTATCAAGAGCTGCATGTATCATGTTAATCATACTAATAAGTGCATCATTAGTGCTTTTTTTGGGTCTGAAGCCATATTGACAAGAGCTAAGTATATTGTGTTTGGCTAGAAAAAGAAAAGCTGCGTGTAGATTAGTTTTTCAAATATTTTTGACAAGTTTGGCAGGATTGATATAGGTCTGTAGTTGTTAACATCAGTGAGATCACCCCATCTCTGGACAGGGGTTACTCTCGCTTTCTTTAGAATATCTGGAAAGGTTTGGAGTTCAAGTGACTTGTTGAAGAGCAATGCAATAGCAGGGGCTAAAGATTTGGAGGCTTTTATGTAAATTAAAGTTGGTATCTCCTCAAGGGCACTGGACTTGGGTTTAAGGGAAAGCATTATCTCATTAACATCAGTGGAATTTGCAGGCGTTAGGTACAGAGACTGTGGATAGTTACCTGTAAGATAGTCCTGAACATCAGTACTGGAAGATGGAATATCATTTGCAAGGGATAACCCAATGGAAGAGAAGAACCTATTGAGCTCAATAGCAGTATCAGAGGCTGTAAGCTGACCATCGTTATTGGACAGGAGTATTAGTTTGTTATTTCAAATCTTCTTTGATCCCAATATTTGTGAAATTGTGCTCCATGTTTTCCTAATGTTGCCCTTTGTTTGGGTAAATTTATCTTCGTAGCATTTAGTTTTGGCTCTTCTAATTATTTTAGATAGCAATGATGAGTAATTCTTTGAAAATTCTTTCGAGACGATTCCTAACCTATACTTCTTCTCAATGTCATGTTTTTTATTAATGGATTTATGTATTCCCTTTATAAGCCAAGGATTGTTTAGCCTTTTAGTTGTGACTTTTTTCGTTAGCATAGGACAGTGGGTGTTATAAAGGCTGAGAGTTGTTTTGAAGAAAAGATTGCACTGCTAGGTTGATGTCCCCCTATGTTACCTAATTCGGACTCCCAATTGACATTAGCAGCAGCAGCTATAAAATTGTCCATAGCAGTTTCATTGTGCAGCCTAAAGCTTATCTCCCTTGTCTCTAGAGGTAGTTTGTTAATGTTAGGAGAAATGTGGGATAATGGTCTGTAGTGCTATCGATGATTATCCCTGAAGTGGAGAGGTTATGTTGGTCCAGATGTGATCAAGAGCCGTGGCAGTACTATCAATGATTCTAGTTGGTCTAGTGATTAAGGGTATGAGGAAGCAGGAATTCATCCAGTTGAGGAAACTAGCAACAGGAGGGTTATCAGGCTCGCAGAGGTCAATATTAAAGTCCACTGCGATAATTAGATGGTTTTTGTCTGTTATCTAGTATTAGATTTCTAAGGTTAGAGTTGAATTCGGACACATCAGTGTTAGGAATTCTATAGACTGCACCCACAGACAGGACAGACTCAGCACCCTTGACTCTGAAGCTGGCGAAGATATACTCCCCACAGCTGTCTAGTTCTAATTACTTTTAAGCATGTTAGTTCTTGGTGGTAGTAAAGAGCAGTACCACCACCTCTCTGAATTTGACGACAGTTGTGAATTGCCGAGTAGTTAGGCATGTTAAAGAGTTGAGTAGTATCCTCTTTTAACCACGTTTCAGTAAGTATAATAAAAGAGAATTTGTTGTCAACAGTTTCAATCAAGGCACTAAGATCATCGAAGTGTTTGCTTAGAGATCTTACATTCAAGTTAGTTACAGAGATATTGTGATTATGTGTTAATACATTGTTTACATCATGTGCTGTAAAACATCTGTAATTTTGATCATTAAAGTGATGATTGTCATAGATAGTGGATAAGAGGTTTAGTTCTGGATAGATAGGCCATCTTCATATATGTGTGATACAGTATTTTAACATTGATACACCAGTAGTAGGATAGGCTGCAGGACAGCTTGTGTCCAGGACTGTTGAAGAGGACAGTGTGTTTGGACGACAGGGCAGTTGAAGAGGAGGTAGCCGACGTTGACGAAGAGTCCCCTGTGTGAGAGAGTGTGTGGCTTCTTTTAATCTTTCCAGTTGAAGGAGTTGTTGGAGGTCGTGAAAGAAGAGTTGCTGACGATCTCCAGATTTATTATTCTCATTTTTCCATTCTTGTATTGCTTGTAAATGTATGTGTGATCATGTAGTTTATGTCAGTAAATTCACACATTTTATCATTGTGTTTAAGTGCGCCTCCATAATAATCTCTACGAGCATACACGAGGGTTATCATAGTACCGCCTTGTGAACATCACGTTTTCTATAGAAGTTCTTAGTGGCTGGAGAGTGGTAAAGCAGCACAGACTTATGTAGAAGTGTACCCTAGGCTATCTGTCCAGTATCAGAACCGGAATGGTGGCAACACTTTGGCAACAAGCAATGTAGGGGCTGAAGAGAGGTAAAGCCACACAGACTTTTATGGGAGAGTACCTTGGACTGACAGTCCAGTGTCAGATCTATAGGAGTAGCAACACTTTGGCAACAAGCAGTATTGAATACACCCACTGAGCTGCATCGCTGGGGTGCAGAGATCTCAACCCAGCTGGCGACCTTGTTAAATGGAGATAGAGAAGGCAGGCGGGAAGGAATTCCTGCAACCTTTTTGTCTGGCAGGCAAGACTCAGGGAAAGTTATTGTTAAAAGGTAAGCCTGGATCTTTCTTCACTTCTCCACAGGTCTAGGCCGGAATTGCTAACAGCAGTTTCCCCATGGTTGACTGAAGGGCTCCCAGGGTGAATCAGTGACACCTCCAGTGGTGAGGGCAAAGACCTGCGGTGGTGGGTATTACTGGTCCTCTCCTGTGGGACCAGGAGACTCCGGTGAGTCCCGAGAGTCGGAGGGGCTGAGTATTGTGCCTTCTGAGCCCCTAGCAGCCGATCGCTAGCGGAGCCCCAGCCCACCCCCCGTGACAATAGTAATCGGGATTAGGTATAAATTGTGTTGAAGGAAGAAATAAACAATAAAAAAGGGGGGTAACATAGCAGAAATCAGCAATTGTACACGTCGGTGAATAAACAGCATTGTTTAAAAAATAGCAAGACATGGGTTGACATTTAGGGAGTAAGGTAGGTTACAGGGAGTAAATTAGGCAGTACTCAGTTTTACTCTTAAACTGGTTGAGAGAGATGCAGCCTTTGACATGATTCGAGAGCTCATTCCACATTCTGAGTCCCTTGATTTGTAGAGCACTTCTAGTTTGGTTACACACAGCCAAATTGTGTAACAGGAAGAGGTCTTGGACACAAATTTGTTCCATGCTAAATGTAGAGGAATCAGCTGAGTATTCCTCAAATAAAATAAGCTGTCTCAGCTTATAAGGTAAATGAAATAAACATTCCTCAAATAAGTAGCTGCCTCACCTCACTGCCTTACTGCTACATAGCCTTCCCGGCATGGTGCCTTCTTTTGATAATTACTTGTTCCACACCCAAGTTGTGTAACAGGAAGAGGTCTTGGACCCCTACTTCTCTCTCTCTCTTTTAATAGTCCATATAGTCATAATTATAGCTTTAAGTATTCAATGAATAAAGTTTTTGACATTTTTACCCTTCTCCTTACCTAACATCTTTTGTGCAGCATATTTTTATTTTATGTCGCACCCAGATTTAATTTCAAAATAAAACCAAACTAAATAAATTAGAAATGGGTATTTATAGCTAAGGTATAACCTTACTACTAGGTGAACAGGGGCATTTGGTGATAGTAAATGATCCCATCAGGCAGGGCTCATCACCTCTCATATTTCATGTTCACCAGTGTTTATTTACTTAATAACTACTGGTATAATATCTTGTTATTATGAAACTAATTCTAATATTATAAAAGACATATTTACTTCAAGTTTCAAGCAGAGAATGCATATATAACTAACACGAATAACTCCTGCTCACGAGATTCACCAGCTATAATCTTTTGTTTATGTTCCAAAACCTTAAAATCGATCTTCCGTGTTGTGTAGTAGAGAAAAATTGAGTTATATCTAGTTTACGTAAAGCTACGAGTGGTTGACAGCACACTTAGCTGACGGACCAAACTTACGAAGGTTTTTCTTCTTAGTGTACCTACCTGAATACCGAAGTAGCCGCCACAAAGGCGCTAAGAAGAATAACATTCGTAAGTACCTTCGTGAATCTGGCCCCAGGTTGTTGTGGCTGCGGAAATAGGAACATAAGAAACTGGCATAGAGGCGCCAAGCGAGGGCAAAACACAAGGGTAGGGATATGCGGATGAAGGTGAGGATCCAATACCGCATGATAAATGAGCGTAAGTTAATATAATAATATTACGTAATAAGAAAACATCAAAAGCAAATAGTAACATGAAGAGTAATAAAGTAGCCAAAAAAGCCAAGGGGCCAAAGGCCGTTATGCTAAGTAAGCTTAAACAATAATAGTAGCAGTAATCCAGTAGAAGAAGCCATAATAACAAATAAAGCAGAGGAAGGGTAGAAGTAAGTCAACGATAAATCCGGTACCGAATAATAAAGAACTTAAATTAGTAATTTAAGTTCTTTATTATTCGGTACCGGATTTATCGTTGACTTACTTCTACCCTCCCTCTGCTTTATTTGTTATTATGGCTTCAATCTTTTACGGCTGTGAGTACCAGTGCATACATGCTGCCTGCCCCTGCCCGCCTCCGCGCTGCCTGACGCAAGTTTCTTCCCAACATATACCCCCAGTGAATTCTCTACAAATCATGTCTCCCAATAACAAGACTGCACAGGGAAATAGGAACAACATAGCCCCTAACAAGGCATCCATCCCGACCAATTCTGACAGCCTTCGTGTTTCTCCGTCTGGAAGCTATGGGGTCTGTGGCGGCGGTGCTGCCCTCCCCTCTACCCTATCACTGAGCCAGGGAGCGGTGTCCTCTCAATCCTCTCCTGATTCCATGCTTCCATCATACTTTACGAAATTCAAGCGTGCTTCTGGTCCCTCACTGGATTTCCCTAACTGGGCCGAGAATGAGTGGTTCAAAAAGTTGTGCCTAGTCGGCCGGTCGGGCCAAGCAGACAGCACGCTGGACTTGTGATCCTGTGGTTCTGGGTTCGATCCCAGGCGCCGGCGAGAAACAATGGGCAGAGTTTCTTTCACCCTATGCCCCTGTTACCTAGTAGTAAAATAGGTATCTGGGTGTTAGTCAGCTGTCACGGGCTGCTTCCTGGGGGTGGAGGCCTGGTCGAGGACCGGGCCGCGGGGACACTAAAAAGCCCCGAAATCATCTCAAGATAACCTCAAGGTAGTCCTTGAGACCCAAAATGCGATCATCCTGAGTCTTCAAGCTGAGAATCAAGCGAACGTCATGAGCCTTCATCAACAACAACAAGAAATAACCCTCCTCCGCGAGGATATTAGAAACTTTAAGGCTAGCCAAGATCAACTCCAGCATGACTTGAATGATCTCTGTGAGGAAAATATGCGTCTAAAAACTGATGAAGCCATAAAAAAAACAAGAGGAAGCTCTCAACAAAATGACTGCATGTATCAGTACATTATCCGCCCAACATTCCATCTCCCAGGATGAACAGGACCAGCAAAAGCTGCTCGATTATGTTATTGTGTCGACCCAAGTTATTCCTGTGGAACGAGAAGGTGAAAAGTGTATTGAAATAGTTCATGCTCTCATAAAAGACGAATTGAGTGTCACTCTAAAAAAAAAAAACAGACATTATTGCTGCCTACAGAGTAGGCAAAAAGAATCCATCAGGTCTAAACCAGCGTAAAATTTGCCTCAAGCTTGCTTCCCAGTCCACAAAATCGCATCTTGTCCGGACAGCTGCATCCCAACGAAAGGAAATCTACATCAACAAGTGCTTGACTAGAAAATTTCCACTGCTTCGCAAGCGGGATGTTTCTGATGGAGGAGAAAGAAACAATTGCGCAGCGCGTCCCGCGGCGTTGCGCGGGCAGTCTGGGGCCATATAAATACTGGGGTAAAGAGGGGCTCTGCCCTCACTTCGCCTGCCCTCGCCGCTGCCCACGCACACTCACTCCCTGGCCGCCTGACTTCGCATGAGATGGACATCACGCCAGCTGCCTCGGTACCTGACCTCTCTCTCACGGACATTATAGGGCCCTCGACATCCCAGACTGATCCGGCAGGGGCCTCCTGCCCTACACTTCTAACCCCAAGGTGAGGTTTTTCTGTTCAATTCTAGTCAGGACCTCCCCAGTGTGGCGTGTGCCAAGCGCCGTCCCCTCGCGGTCTGTGTGTGCCGCCTTAGCTAGTCCTTTGGGCTTTCTGCCGTTAAGTTCCCGGGAGTGCAGGGGCGCCTTTTTGGGCCCGTGTCGGGCGCTCCCGTGCCGTGCTGGTCGTGTGGCTGGCTTAGGGCCGGCGTGGGCTGGGCCGCGTCCCTAGTGGACTGCATTCGGTTTCCACCCAGGTGGGGGCTCCGTCCAGCCGTGACCGTACGTGCCCAGGGGGCCCCACAGCGTGGCGTGCCCGGGTGTGCACCATGCCTGGGGCCCCGACTGCGGTCAGGCGTGCCCTTGGCGGCGTCGCCACGTGGCCAGGCGTGGCGGGCCCTATGCCCTTCGTGCTCTGCCTTGGGGCCCATGCCTTGCCGCCATCGACCACGTGTCTGGGCGTGCTTCGGCGTCCTTCCCGCCTTTCCCTCGAGGCTCCCTGTTGCCGGCCCGCCGGGTTCTCTGGGCTGTCCCGAGGGGCCAGGTTTCTCCCTGTGCGAGGCCATGTGTCGCCGTCGGCGACGCCTTGTGGCCAGGTTCGGTCCTACGCCCGGGGCACATGTCCTTGGCGGCGTCGCCACGTGGCCAGGCTTGGGCAGCCCTATGCCCTGCGGGCCCTGCCTTGGGGCCCATGTCTTGCCGGGATCGACCACGTGTCTGGTCGACTGGGCGTGCTTCGGCGTCTTTCCCGCCTTTTCCTCGGGTGTTCCCTGTTGCCGGCCTGCCGGGTTCCCTGGGCTGTCCCGAGGGGCCAGGTCTCCTTGTGCAAGGACATGCGTCGCCGTCGGCGACGACTTGTGGCTAGGTTCCGGCCCTTCGCCCGGGCCTGCTCCGGGGCACACGCCCTGGTCGTGCTGCCCACGTGGCACGGGGCTCCGTGGAGCGCCCAGCTGGGCTGTGTTCTGCCCTTCCTGTTCCCATATTTGTTTGCTAATCCACGTGGCTTTGCGCCACGGCTTCCCCTCGTTCGGGGCTAGGGCTGCCCTGCGCCCGTATGGGCGCGCCTGTGTGCGGCCTCCCCCCCCCCCCTTTCGCCCTAGGCCCAGAGTCATGCCTTGTGGCAGTGCTTGGTGGGTAGGCCACGGGGTCCATGGCGTGTGTGTTGTGTTTTCAGCTAGGCACGTTCGTCCTCGGACGTCTCGCCCGGCCGGTGTTGCCCGGGGAGTTAGTCCCAGGCCTCTTTGTCGGCTCGGAGTCCCCAGGTACGTCTTCCCCGGAGGTGTCGCCGGGCACGTTGTCCCCAGACGTCCGTCTGGCCGGTGTAAGACCGGCATGTTGTACCCAGACGTTACATCTGGCCGGTGTAGCCCGGTGTGTTAGTATCAAGCTGTTTCGTCGGTCCGAGGCCCCACAGGCACGTGTCCTGCTCGCCTGCGGGGTAGCCAGGACCGTTACTCCCAGACCTACGTCTGGCCGGTGTTGCCCGGCAGGTTGGTTCCCAGGCGTGTCTGCCTGGCCGGTGTAGCCCGGTGCGTTCGTCATAAGTGCCTTGCCCGCACGTTGTAGCTGGGATTCCTTTCTCCGTTGCAAGTTCAGCGTTCGTCCGCCTGCCCGTCCGACTTGTGTCGTCTGTCGTTCTTCAACGTCGGACGGAGCCGTTGGCGTTGGAGCACGATCCCGAGTCAGCCCGACGACGTCTGCAGGCGTCCCGGATGCCGCTACGGTAGGTTTACGTCTAACGGTAAGCGCCACAGACCCAGGGTTCGGCGTCGGCGTTGCAGCCGGCAAGCCAGGATGACTCGTCTCCCTCGTTGTTCGTTAAGTCCTCGGCGTCCAGAACCAGGGGCAGTAGCCCTGGACAGGGGCGGTGGCCCTCACTGTTGCCTGGGGCACGGTATCCTCCAGCAGATGGCTGCGTCGAAGCGTCGTCGGGAAGAGGCTCCCCCCCCCCCCTCCACCCCGCCCAGCCCTGTCCCTAAAGTCAACTTGCAGTCAACTTGAAGTCTTCCTGAAGACATCGCGAAGTCGTCAGGAAGTCATCAGGAGGTCATCATGTAGTCATCTTGTAGTCATCTTGAAGCGATCTTGGTACCGACTAGAAGCCTTCTGGAAGTCCTTTAGGTCGTGCCAGAGTTGTCTTGTATTCATCTTAAAGTATTCTTGAGAGAATCTGGGAGCTAGCACGAAAAGAACGCCGGGCCCAGCCCATGGACCTAGAAAACTGAAACTAAAGCCAAAGCTTTCCTCAGCTAAAGGGGAAAGAGACTGACGAGCCCCCGCTAAGACGGGGCCCTGCCTAGGAGGAGTTCTGTCGAGGCCCACCTATTGCATAGGACACGCGGGCACGGCACGGGGGGGGGGGGGGAAGGGGCGGGGGGCCCGCACCCCGGGACAACAGCAACATCAACAGCTCGAACATCACCAGCTGGAACATCACCAGCTGGAACATCGCCAGCTGGAACATCACCAGCTGGAACGTCACCAGCTGGGTGATGTAATAATAACCGTAATAATATGAGCTAATAATATTAATATTTATAAATAACGTCACCGGGGAAAGGTGAGGAACAGCAGAATAAGAGAATGTCCAACTGAAAACCCCAGTATTCCAAGTAAGACTGGAATATACCTGAAAGTGAGATTATTAGTAATAATGTAGAGAATAGGACACTGACATATATAGCAACAGGGCGCCAATAATTACACACGTAAAAGAGCTTGGGAATACAGTGGGGTATTGATCCCGGAATAATTGTAAAGTAGAATTACTGTAATAAGGTTAAAAACTTAGGTACAGGTAAGGCCAAGCCACATGATAATTTAGCTCATAATAGGGAATACTGAACGGTAACCGTAATAATATGACTAATATTAATAATAAATAAATAACGTCACCGGGCGAAGGTGAGAAACTGGAAAGTAAAGCCATTTAGCACAAATTAAGACTGGAATAACTGTAAATATGTAGTAATATTAATAATGTAGAGAATAAACATTAACATATATAACACCAAGGGCCTTAATTAAAAGTGTAAAATTAGAGGGGAATTAGCGATCCCGGAATATAGCTGAAAAGTAGGAATAATATTAATAGGCACATCGTCAGCAGGAACTGCTTCAGCTGGAACACCGCAAGCTGGAACATCACCAGCTGACACATTAGCATCGGGGTCAGCAGCAGCTGGAACAACATTAGCTAGAACATCTTCGGCTGTAACCGCCAGCTGGAACGTCCACAGCAGGAACCTCGACAGCTAGAACATCAACAGTTGGAACATCGTCAGCTGGAACGGCTTTAGCTGGAACACCTCCAGCTGGCACATCAGCTGCTGGAACATCATCAGCCGGAGCAGCACCAATTGGTACATCAACAGCTAGGACGTCAGCTGCTGGGACACCAGCAGCTGGAACCTCAGCAGCCGGCCCTCGGCATCTGGAACACCAACAGCTGGAACAGCTTCGGCTAGAACACCGCCAGCTGCCACATCAGCTGCTGGAATATCGTCAGCTGGAAAGTCAACAGCTGGGACACAACAGCTAAAACACCGGCAGCTAGGACAACAGTGGCTGGACATCGACAGCTGGGACAACAGCAGCTGGGACAACAGCAACTGGAACATCAGCAAGCTGGAACACCATCAGCTGCGTCAACCACAGCTGAAACATCAACGCAGTGAAAGTCAGCAGCTGGAACAGCAACAGCTGGAACATCAGCAGACGGAACATCCGCAGCTAGAACAGCAGCAGCTGGAACACCGACAACAGGAACTACTATGGACAATTTTATAGCTGCTGCTGCTAATATCAACTGGGAGTCCGAATTAGGTAACATAGGGGGACATCAACCTAGCAGTGCAATCCTTTCTTCAAAAAACTCTCAGCCTTTATAACACCCACTGTCCTATGCTAACGAAACAAGTCACAACTAAAAGGCTAAACAATCCTTGGCTCACAAAGGGAATTCTTAAATCCATTAATAAAAACCATGACATTGAGAAGAAGTATAGGTTAGGAATCGTCTCCAAAGAATTTTCAAAGAATTACTCACCATTGCTATCTAAAATAATTAGAAGAGCCAAAATTAACTACTACGAAGATAAATTTACCCAAACAAAAGGCAACATTAAGAAAACAGCAGCACAATTTCGCAAATATTGAGATCAAAGAAGATTTTAGATAACAAACCAATACTCCTGTCAAATAACGTGGGTCAGCTTTCGGCCTCTGATACTGCTTTTGAGTTCAATAGGTTCTTCTCTTCCATTGGGTCATCCCTTGCAAATTATATTTCATCTTCTAGTACTAATATTCCGGACTATCTTACAGGTAACTATCCACAGTCTCTATACCTAATGCCTACTAATTCCACTGATGTTACTAACATAATCCTTTCCCTTAAAACCAAGTCTAGTGCCCTTCAGGAGATACCAACTCTAATTTACAAAAAAGCCTCCAGATCTTTAGCTCCTGCCATTGCATTGCTCTTCAATAAGTCACCTGAATTCCAAACCTTTCCAGATATTCTAAAAATAGCGAGTGTAACTCCTGTCCACAAATGTGGTGATCCCACTGATTTTTTTTTTAATTTTTGCCCCGAGGGGCGAGTTTATTGGGCAGCGCCACTTATCTTGTGAGTGGACACACCGCCATAGTAGCATGTACAACATTCTCCAAAAGGAAGAAAACACGCTGGGTTGTTCATCCTGTCACTTGTACCCAGACACAGCTGGGACTTGCTTAACTGTCTCAAGTGAACAGCTCGTCAAACAAGATGATTAACATCTGCAATCCTTAAAAGCTTACGTTATCTTGTGGGTGCAAAATGGGGGAATCTCTTAAGAACAGTATCAATATTTGACAAATAGTGTTTTCCTAACTCAAACAATGTGGGGTTTATTATTCTACACATATTTCTAATGTCTCTCAGGTGTTCACATTCACGTAGACAGTGTTCAAGGCGGTGTCCGTCACTCTCATCACAAATTCTGCAACTTTGCTGATCAACAGTCGTTTCCATTCCGCATCTCCATGGATATTTGTATCCCAAACGGATTCTTGCTATTTCTGATTCTCTCCCGCGTCCTCCTCCTATTCGTCCATACTGATGTAAACAACTACAGACCTATATCGATTCTGCCAAACTTAACAAAAATATTTGAAAAACTAATATACAAGCAGCTTTACTCTTATCTAGCCAAACTCAAAATACTTAGCTCTTGTCAATATGACTTCAGACCCAAAAAAGCACTAATGATGCACTTATTAGTATGATTAACATGATACATGCAGCTCTTGATAAAAATGAGTTCCCTGTTAGGTTATTTGTGGACCTGCGTAAGGCTTTTGACACTGTCAACCACCAAAACCTTCTTTTTAAATTACAGCATTATGTTGTCAGAGGACACTCCCTACAATACCTTAAGTCTTACCTTACTGACAGGCTCCAGTATGTTTCTGTGAATAATTCAATTCCTCCCACCCTACCCATCAACATTGGTGTTCCCCAGGGCAGCATACTTAGCCTTCTCCTCTTTCTCATCTATATTAATGACCTTCCAAATGCCTCCCAACATCTCAAATCAATTCTATTTGGTGACGACACGACCTTCATTTACTCCAGTCCTGATCCCCTTGCTCTAAATGTCACAGTGAATACTGAGCTGAATAAAGTCCATCACTGGCTAACTGCAAACAAACTCACTCTGAATATTGACAAAAATTTCTATATTTTGTTTGGTAATAAATCGTCAAATCAAATAAATCTCAGGATAAACAATACCCAGATTTGTAACAAAGTAGATGGTAAATTCCTTGGCGTTCTCATTGACCACAAACTGAATTTCCAGGGACACATTCTAAATATATAAAAAAAGTTTCAAAAACTGTTGGAATTCTTTCTAAGATCAGATATTATGTACCCCGCCCTGCCCTGGTGACTCTCTATTATTCTCTCATCTATCCTTATCACAACTATGGTATTTGTGCTTGGGGTTCTACTACCCAAAATCATTTACGTCCTCTAATTACTCAACACAAAGCTGCTATTAGGACAATATCTAACTCTGGCCCCAGACATCACTCGGTACCCTTACTCAAATCTCTGAATATGTTAGATATTAAGTCACTGCACATCCTCTCATGTATATTTTATATATATAAAACGCTGAACTGTAATGTCAATCCTGACCTTAAAAGCTTCCTAGAAGGTTGTAACAGATCCCATGAGCACCACTCCAGAAACAAATACCTATTTCATATTCCAAGAGTACGACTTAATCAAACTAGAATTGCTTTACAAGTCATGGGACCCAGAATGTGGAATGACATTCCCAGTTATGTGAAAGACTGTACCTCTCCCAACCAGTTTAAGATAAAAACTAAGTACTACCTAATTAACTCCATTTAACGTACCCCACCCCCAAAATGTCAACCCAAGTTTATTTATTTATTTATTTATTTATTTATTTATTTATTTATTTATTTATTTATTTATTTATTTATATACAAGAAGGTACATTGGGTTTGTGAGAATACATATAGCATAGTACAGTAATTACACTCTTGTAAAGCCACTAGTACGCGCAGCGTTTCGGGCAGGTCCTTAATCTAACAGATAATTTTAAGTAGGTAAATTCTATCAGAATTAATAAAATGATAACAAATACATTGCAAGAAAAAAAATGAAATGAGAGAGATTAGTAAGTATATTAAAGCACATTGGTATATTAAAGCTCTGATTGATTACATTGACAGCTTGATTGGTAATTTAAACAAGATTAATAGACACCATATAGTAGATTGACAGCACATATAAGAAGACAGCAATGATCACAATGATAAAGATGTTCAGATTGGGTACATAAAGATTGGGAGATTGGGTAGCAATAGATAGAGTGCAATTTTAAAGCAACAAGGTAAAAAACTATGAAGATGAAATTAGGTACTTTTTAGTATTGATTTTGAATGATGTAAAAGTTGGACAGCTTTTCAATTCAATAGGGACTGAGTTCCATAAACTGGGTCCCTTTATTTGCATAGAGTGTTTACACAGATTAAGTTTAACTCTGGGGATATCAAAGAGATATTTATTTCTGGTGTGGTGATAATGGGTCCTATTACATCTGTCCAGGAAGAGTTTCAGAGCAGGATTTGCATTTAAGAACAGGGTTTTGTAAATGTAGTTGACACAAGAGAATTTGTGGAGTGAGATTATGTTTAGCATGTTTAGGGAGTTAAACAAGGGGGCTGTGTGTTGTCTGAAAGCAGAATTTGATATTATTCTGATAGCAGATTTTTGCTGGATGATGATGGACTTGAGGTGGTTTGCAGTGGTTGAACCCCATGCACAGATACCATAGTTGAGATTGGGATAGATTAGTGCATAATATAGAGAGATGAGAGCAGAGTTAGGAACATAATATCTGATTTTGGAGAGTATACCAACTGTTTTAGAGACTTTCTTAGTTATGTGTTGTATGTGGGTACTGAAGTTGAGTCTCTTGTCTAGGAATATGCCAAGAAACTTTCCATCATTTTTATTGCTAATGTTTACATTGTCAATCTGAAGCTGAATTGCATTTGTAGATTTGCTTCCAAATAGGATGTAGTAGGTCTTTTCTATGTTAAGTGTTAGTTTGTTGGTTGACATCCATAAGTGGACTTATTTTAGTTCATTATTAACAACATCGTTTAGTGTATGTGGGTTGGGGTTGGTGTAGATGAGGGTAGTATCATCAGCAAACAAAATAGGTTTCAGAATGTTAGAGACATTAGGCAGATCATTAATGTATATAAGAAATAGAAGAGGTCCCAATTAAGATGCTGCCCTGTGGCACTCCAACGGTTATTGGTAGAATGGGAGAGATTATATTATTGATGGCTACACATTGGTGTCTATCACTAAGATAGGATTGGATATAGTCCAGTGCATGGCCTCGGATTCCATAATGATGGAGTTTACATAAGAGATAATCGTGATTAACAGTATCAAAGGCCTTTCTCAGGTCAATGAAGAGTCCAATTGGAAACTCATTTTTGTCAAGGGCTGAGTAAATTATATCAAGGAGACTAATAATTGCATCGTTGGTACTCTTTTGAGAGCGGAAGCCAAACTGACAGGGGCTAAGAATGTCGAATTTTACGAGATAGGAGTAGAGCTGTTTGTAGATAATTTTTTCAAATAATTTTGATAGTATGGGTAGGTTCGATATTGGTCTATAGTTGTTTATGTCTGCCGGATTACCTCCTTTATGAACTGGCGTTACTCTTGCTTTTTTAAGGATATCAGGGAAGGTATGACACTCAAGGGATTTGTTGAACAGCAGAGCTATAGGTGGCGCAAGGGCATGGGAGGCGCTCTTGTAAACAATGGATGGGATTTCATTGATGTTCCCAGCTTTGGTTTTTAGTGAGTGTATGATGGACACAACATCTGACGGGCTGACTGGTGAGAGGAGAAGAGAGTTTGGATAGCTGCCTGAGAGATATGTGTTGATATGTGTCTGAGTCTGTGGGATTTTACTTGCAAGGTTAGCACCAATCGATGAAAAGAAGCTATTAAATTCATTCGCCATTTCTAAGTCAAATGACAGTGTAAGGCCATCCTTAGAGAGTGTTATCTGGTTGTGGGAGTGTTGTTTAGTTCCCAGGATGTTAGAGATGGTATTCCATGTGCTTTTCATGTTGCCTTTTGCTTCTTTGAATCTAGTCTCAGTTAGTTTAGTTTAGTTAGTTTAGTTCATTTATTATGCACCCAATACCCATCTTGTGGGCGGTAGTGGAAAGGGTTACAGAGGCACATAATGGGCTCAGGGACTGAACCCCACAATTCATTTAGCTAAGCAAGTTACAATCTTGATGAGCTAGTTACAAAATTCAATATAAGTCATCACATCAACAATGGGTTCGAGATCGACCTCAAGTACAGGTTCCAAATTAAGCAACTGACATATGTGGAGAGCTAGTGTCAAAATTTATATGTTTGTCCTGCACACCGCCCCCCATCCAGTGGGCAGCGGTGGATAGGTTACAATCACTTAGTTACTACCTACAGTTAGCAAACTGGGGATATTTGGCTAAAATTTCTGGTAGCAGATCATTTTGAATGAAATATTGACACATCGCTGGAACATTGGTTATAGAATTGTCTCTAAATTCACGTATCTTTTCGCACTCCATCACATAGTGACGGAGGGTGTGCGAATAATTTTGTTGACAGTTTACATTTGGTCAGGTCTACATCAGCAGATAATGAGAATTCCCAGAGATACTTGTAACCGAGTCTAAGCCGAGCAGTAGTAACATCTAGAAGTCTGCTGATTTTATTGGATGATCCATAGATGTGTGGCTCCTCTTGCATGATAGTATGATGATAGATGGAATGACTGGTGTCAATTTCACTTTGCCTCAGATCTACAAGATCTTGTTGAAGTTCTCGGTGTACAGCTGCTCTCAGATTGCTCATTGACAATCCAAGGTTGCACTCAACGGCTCCTTTAAAGGCAGATTCTTTGGCTAACTTATCAGCTCTATCATGCATTCGGAGGCCAACATGAGATGGAGACCACATGAAATGGACTCTGTTACCATCCTTAATAATTTTGTTGTATTTGTGTCTAGCTTCGGACACGAGCATGTTACAGTTATGTCTTAAAGAGTTGAGAGCATTTAAGGATGATAAGGAGTCACTTACAATTAATGTATCAAGTTTTGAGACTTGTACACATTTCAGTGCAAGGATCAAGGCAAATAGTTCAGTCTGAAGGGTAGAGGCCCAGTTGTTTATACGGACTCCCCACTCAAAGTATAGGCCATCGCCCATTGTCAGGACAACTGCACTTCCAGCTGCACCCGTGGTGCGGTGTAGGGAACCATCAGTGTATATAATTTGAGAGAGAGAATGCTCTGTGGACAGAGCATCAATATGGCTTAAGGCGTTGAGCTTTGCCTCAAGACGAAGCTTGGGCTGATCTCTAATTTGCTTCTTGGGTGGAAAGGGAGGGATTAAAACTGGAAAGGGTGTAACCTCCCACGGTGCAGGAAAGTGCCGTTGTTGTTTCTCTTGGTACAAATCATGAACCTGATACATTCTGAGTTGAGTTCCAGTTTTTGTTATCCATTTGGAACAATGCTGATCTTCAATAAAGAAATTCTGGAGGGTTTCTGTGCAAGGATTAGGATGAGTTAGCCTAAGCATTTTTATACCAATTTGACAGTTAATTTCAGTAACACGATCAACAACGCTCAGAATATTAAGTTCCTTTCTCATATTAAGTATCTTTGTGGTACGAGGGCATCCAAGGATTATCCTCAAGGCTTCGTTTTGCAATTTTTCAAGCCCTCCAAGCTTTCTTTCAGGCATCAAAACAAGCAGAGGTGCAGCATAATCTACTAAAGATCTGATGTATGCAAAGTACATCATTTTGACAATTCTGACATTGGCACCATAGCTTGAGTGATAACCTGCAACAGCCTTGAGAGCTCGGAGCCTCTCTTTAAACTGACGACAGAGTCTGAATACAACAGGACCGTACAGTGGCACCTCAAGGCCAAGGTATTTGAATCTGTTTACATAGTCAAGCTGGAAGCCATCGGACAGTTGCATCTTGCGAACAGCTCCTCCCTGCCTGGGTGGGCGCCGATTTAATATCTTTGTTTTCTCTGCTGAGATAATTAAACCTAGGTCCTGACATGAGTCTAATACAGAGTTAAGAGTGTTCTGCGTGTTAACATACCCAGTGGTGTGTATCATTATATCATCAGCATAGCTAATGATGTGGACGTTGGGTTTGCTCGGTACAGAGTTTAACAGCGTGTTTATTAAGATATTGAATAAGGTAGGACTGAGGACACCACCCTGCGGGGTGCCTAGTTCAAAGTCTCTTGTTACACTTCTATGCCCCTGGAAAAATACAGATGACTTCCTGTTGGATAAGTAACCCCTGATCCAACAAAGAAGCCGACCACCAATATTCATTCTTGCAAGCTCACTCAAGATAACATGTCTATTTGCAATATCAAAGGCAGACTTAAGATCTAGTCTCATAATATGAAAGTTTTGCTTTTCTTATGATACTGGTAAGCACTGATGAGTACCTTTTAACTACTTCCATTGAAACTAGGCCATTCCTAAATATATATACTCATATATATATATATATATATATATATATATATATATATATATATATATATATATATATATATATATATATATATATGTACATAAATGTACATCCTCTTTCTCATCTACATTAATGACCTTCCAAATGCCTCCCAACACCTCAAACCAATTCTATTTGCTGACGACACAACCTTCATTTACTCCAGTCCTGATCCCCTTGCTCTAAATGCCACAGTAAATACTGAGCTAAATAAAGTCCATCTGTGGCTAACTGCCAACAAACTCACCCTTAACATTGACAAAACTTTCTATATTCTGTTTGGCAATAAATCCTCTAATCAAATAAATCTCAAAATAAACAATACCCAAATTTGTAACAAATTAGATGGCAAATTCCTTGGCATTCTCATTGACCACAAGCTGAATTTCCAGGGACACATTCTAAACATATCAAAAAAAGTTTCAAAAACTGTGGGCATTCTTTCTAAGATCAGATATTATGTACCACGCCCTGCCCTGGTGACTCTCTATTACTCCCTTATCTATCCATATCTCAACTATGGTATTTGTGCTTGGGGCTCTACTACCCAAAATCACTTACGTCCTCTAATTACTCAACACAAAGCTGCTATTAGGACAATATCCAATTCTGGCCCCAGACATCACTCGGTACCCCTACTCAAATCTCTGAATATGTTAGACATTAAGTCACTGCACATTCTCTCATGTGTATTATACATATATAAAACGCTAAACTATAATGCCAATCCTGATCTCAAAAGCTTCATAGAAGGTTGTAACAGAACCCATGAGCACCACACCAGAAATAAATACAGTTTTGATATTCCTAGAGTACGACTTAATCAAACTAGAAATGCTCTACAAATCAAGGGGCCCAGAATGTGGAATGACCTTCCCAACCATGTTAAAGACTGTACCTCTCTCAACCAGTTTAAGTTAAAAACGAAGCTATACCTAATAAATTCCCTGTAACCTACCTTACCCTTCTATTGTCAACCAATGTCTGTTTTTCTTTAAAGAGCGCTGTTTGTCGACATAATTGTATTTGTGCTGCTTTTTCATCTATGTTTTCATTTCTTGTTTTCATTCTACTCATTATGCTCAATTAGTATTAAGCTTGTCATTTAAGTTTATCATGCCCGAAACGCTTTGCGTAATAGTGGCTTTAGGCATTGTATGTACTAGCTCTACCTATAAGTCAACCAATCCTTGTAAAAATTTATTGTATGTATGTACCTTACCTAAATAAAATTGTATTGTATGTATGTATGAATGTGTGTACATGTGTATACAACATTAATAATTTTGTAACTAGCGTCAAACATTGTTATTTGCTAAGCTAAACGAACTAGAGGGTTCAGTTCCTGAACCGACTATGTGCCTCTGTAATCCTTTACACCATCGCCCACGGGATGGGTATGGGGTGCATAATAAAGAAAGAAATAGAAGAAATTGAAATTGCATAATACGGTTATTGATATTCAATAATAGTAAGATAAAGCAATGAGGACCAAATGGGAGACCAGTGATCAGATGACTATTACAGACTCAAGGGTAGCCTTCTCTTCTTGTATATAAATGAAAAAATAAATTCGTTTGTTTAATTCTAATGCTTGTAGGCGAGAACAGTTGTGAACGCCAGCTAGCGCACAAGTACATGAGCGCCCAAAATACTTTTACCCAAAAGACATGTACAGACAGGCGTGTGGCTTCTGACTTCTTATTTATTGATTAATATTAAATATTAGGTGCTTACCTATTATAGTTATCATTTTATACAAGTATAACTATCACATAATAAATATAAAAGGAGTTTATCCAAAAACTGACAGAAGTGTTGTATTTTGTGCGTTGTATCGTGTTTGTGGGCATTCGGGTGTGTTGTGTTTACGCTGGCGGGCGGCGTCCTTACCAACTCCGGATTATGTCTATTACATCACTAAACTTCATTTAATAACTATATGCCTGTTAAGAAGAAGATTTTAATTGTTAATAGCATTATATTGTCGTTTTAATATGGAACACGTACACATATGCGAAACATCCAAAGCTGGTGTCCGAAGTGGTAAAAATATTAGTGTGCGATGTTGTCAATGTACAGAGTGCCTTGTATCCGTCCCCGCGCCGGATAATGTATGAATACGTTGTACTGAACGGGGTGAGAATAGCTTGAGCTACCTCATCCCTTTGTGTGTATTTTACCTCAATAAACTTGTTTCAATTTCAGTTTCAAATTTAATGTATGTATGTACTTTACCTGAATAAATATTTTATTTGTTTTGATTTTGAGTGCTGGGAAGACGGGATACCACGAGCGTAGCTCTCATCCTGTAACTACACTTAGGTAATTACACTTAGGTAATTACCAGTTGATTGGCAGTTGAGAGGCGGGACCAAAGAGCTAAAGTTCAATCCCCGCAACTAGGTGAGCACAAACTGGGGTGCTCAAACTCATGGAACCGCCTACCCGCCCAAGCCGTAAATGCCATGACGAATTACAAAATTAAAATGGAAAAGATTATTAAGGCAATTGGGGAGACCTTTGACAGGTCGCCGGCTGTCTGTCCTCGTTGAGGCCACTAGTGTCAGTGGTCCTCAGGTAAATTCAGGTAAATTATCTGTAAGGAAAGGTGAAGCAGACGCCGCTGGGCTCAGGTCGTCGGCGGGTGTGTGGGAGACACTCAAGCCAAGAGTAAGTGTCTTTCACCTCCGTACAGTGTGTGAGGGAGACACTCAAGCCAAGAGTAAGTGCCTTTCACCTCCGTACAGTGTGTGAGGGAGACACTCAAGCCGAGAGTAAGTGTCTCACCTCCGTACAGTGTGTGAGGGAGACACTCACGCGTCCTGTGAGGGTGTAGGGGGAAAGGGGACATGTTGGAAACACTATAGACTGGATGAGGTAGGTCTACACCTACTACCTAATATCAGTAGATTGGTTTCCTATCTGTATGATATGTAGGCTTTATATTTTAGTGTGTAGGCCTATGTGGAAATAGATAATTTGGAATGCCGGTCGGTACTTTTTGGAGTGTACTTTGAGTTCTTAAATAAATGGAGCTCTATACTGTGCTTATTTTGGGTTGACATTCTGGGACATCCGTAGGCCTATCCTTAGGCTCAGTGGTGTCCATCCCTAGGCCAACTACTGACGTCTCCAGCATGCAACCCACAACAGTTGTCTAACTCCCAGGTACCTGCTTACTGCTAGGTGAAGAGAGGCAGCAGGTGAAAGGAAACGGCCAACCGTCTTTGTTTTGATGCAGGCCCCTGGGACCCTCTGATGCAGGCCCCTGGGACCCTCTGATGCAGGCCCCTGGGACCCTCTGATGCAGGCCCCTGGGACCCTCTGATGCAGGCCCCTGGGACCCTCTGATGCAGGCCCCTGGGACCCTCTGATGCAGGCCCCTGGGACCCTCTGATGCAGGCCCCTGGGACCCTCTGATGCAGGCCCCTGGGACCCTCTGATGCAGGCCCCTGGGACCCTCTGATGCAGGCCCCTGGGACCCTCTGATGCAGGCCCCTGGGACCCTCTGATGCAGGCCCCTGGGACCCTCTGATGCAGGCCCCTGGGACCCTCTGATGCAGGCCCCTGGGACCCTCTGATGCAGGCCCCTGGGACCCTCTGATGCAGGCCCCTGGGACCCTCTGATGCAGGCCACTGGGGTCAAGTTAGACTTTGTGCGAGTAAAAATGATATTGGACATAAGAAACAGCGATGCTTGAAATTTGCCTAACCTAACCTTGCCTAACCGGTCCGTCTAATTACCACAAGCTACTACAAGCTACACAAGCTTCAGAAAGCTTCCTGGCAATACGTTAGTAATGAATAAATATGATATATTTACTCATTATAATGTTGGTGCTGAATGTACAACACGAAAAAACATAATTTTAATCTGAAAAGTATCTTTTTATAAAGAAATTAGACGAAAATAAAAAGCTGGTGACGCCAAATCAAGTCGACGATCCAAGCTTCGGTTAGGTTAGGATAGGTTAGGTTAGGTTAGGATAGATTAGGTCAGCCTAACCTAACATATCATATTTATTCATTACCAACGTATTGCCAGGAAGCTTTGTGAAGCTTGTGTAGCTTGTGGTAGCTTGTGGTAATTAGACGGACCCTGCCTAACTAACCTTACCTTACCTTATCTAACCTTATCCTACCTAACCTTACCCTATCTAACCTTACCTTACCTTACCTTACCTAACCCTACCTGACCTTACCTTACCTAACCCTACCTAACCTTACCTTACCTAACCTTACTTGACCTTACCTTACCCTACCCTACCTTACCTTACCTTACCTTACCTAACCCAACCCTACCCTAACCTTACCCTACCTAACCTTCCTTACCCACCTTAACACAGCCTAATCTAAGCTAATTCATCCAAACCTAACAATATAAATGGTTTTGACACCTGGAAAACAATCATTTTGTGTGTGATTTGACTATCCACCATATGTCCATTGTGAAATCTGTCTTTTTGCCAGTTAGTACAGTGAGTATGTCTATGGCAGTTGCAGTCAACCAGCCACTGCTGAAGGGGCAACTTCTCACAAACCATGTACAGTTTGTATATGAGAATCCATTATTCACTGAAAGTTGCACAATGAGTGGAAGCTGTAGTAAAAAGAGGCTAACAAAACCCTAGGAATAATCTAGCGATCATTTGACTTCAAGGAATTTTTTTTTTTTTTCTACCACAGACGTGGCCACACATTTACAATGCTAACCAATATATATACATTTTCTTCTGTCCTCCATGGACAAGGTTAGAGAAGTGTTAAACATATAGTTCAAGGGTTTATTGAACACTCAACCACAGAAGGTGTTTCGGTGCTTTTAAAGTCCTAAGCTAACCTACATACGTAAATGCATAGATACACAGATTTACGTATGCCCTACATAAAGTGTTAGATGTGTCTTTTACATAGTGTCATTAATGTACGTTCACTAAGGTGAAATGTAATTCTGATCAGCTTCCATATATACTTTATACCCATACATATACATACACACACACACATATACATACATATATATACACACACACACACACACACACATATACATACATATATACACACACACACACATGCATTCACATACATTTGTCTCATTTACTCTGACAGGGTGAGGTAGCTGATAAAGAAACTAGTGTGCAATTAAGCACTTAATCACTGAAGGTGATGAAGGTGCTTTTACAAGCTCAGGTTATTATAGTTACATCATATATATACATTGTATAAATAAATAAATAAATAAATATGTTTATTCAGGTAAGGTACATACATACAAGTGATGTTACATTAATGGATTGATATATAGATAGAGCTAGTATATACAATGCCTAAAGCCACTATTACGCAATGCGTTTCGGGCAAGAAAAACATTAATATCTAGAACTTAATACTAATTGAGCATAAAGAATAAAAAGTGTTGAGAACAAATACAAATAAAGATAAAAAAAAGGGGGAACATGACTGTAAAAGCAGCACAAATACAATAGGTTGACAAACAGTGTTGATTAAAAAAAAGAAAATAACAGACATGGGTTGACAATAGAGGAGTGAGGTAGGTTACAGGGAATTTATTAGGTAGTGTTTAGTTTTTATCTTAAACTGGTTGAGAGAGGTACAGTCTTTAACATGGTTGGGAAGGTCATTCCACATTCTGGGCCCCTTGATTTGTAGAGCATTTCTAGTTTGATTAAGTCGTACTCTAGGAATATCAAAACTGTATTTATTTCTGGTGTGGTGCTCATGGGTTCTGTTACAACCTTCTATGAAGCTTTTGAGATCAGGATTGGCATTATAGTTTAGCGTTTTATATATGTATAATACACATGAGAGAATGTGCAGTGACTTAATGTCTAACATATTCAGAGATTTGAGTAGGGGTACCGAGTGATGTCTGGGGCCAGAGTTGGATATTGTTCTAATAGCAGCTTTGTGTTGGGTAATTAGAGGACGTAAGTGATTTTGGGTAGTAGAACCCCAAGCACAAATACCATAGTTGAGATATGGATAGATAAGGGAGTAATAGAGAGTCACCAGGGCAGGGCGTGGTACATAATATCTGATCTTAGAAAGAATGCCCACAGTTTTTGAAACTTTTTTTGATATATTTAGAATGTGTCCCTGGAAATTCAGCTTGTGGTCAATGAGAATGCCAAGGAATTTGCCATCTAATTTGTTACAAATTTGGGTATTGTTTATTTTTTTATTTATTTGACTAGAGGATTTATTGCCAAACAGAATATAGAAAGTTTTGTCAATGTTAAGGGTGAGTTTGTTGGCAGTTAGCCAAAGATGGACTTTATTTAGCTCAGTATTTACTGTGGCATTTAGAGCAAGAGGGTCAGGACTGGAGTAAATGAAGGTTGTGTCGTCAGCAAATAGAATTGGTTTGAGGTGTTGGGAGGCATTTGGAAGGTCATTAATGTAGATGAGAAAGAGGAGAGGGCCAAGTATGCTGCCCTGAGGAACACCAATGTTGATGGGTAGGGTGGGAGAAATTGTATTATTCACAGAAACATATTGGAGCCTGTCAGTAAGGTAGGATTCAAGGTATTGTAGGGAGTGTCCTCTGACTCCATAATGATGTAATTTAAGAAGAAGGTTTTGGTGGTTGACAGTATCAAAAGCTTTACGCAGGTCCACAAATAACCCAACAGGGAACTCCTTTTTATCAAGAGCTGTATGAATCGAGTTAAGCATACTAATAAGTGCATCGTGATGGTATGATTGATATATTTCATGGTCAATCTTGGATACAAGTCCAATATATCATCAAGTGTTCCAGTACTCATATAGTAACTACAGAGTTCAGCATACCTTAGCCCAGGAGGGCGAAAGTCAGTCAGTATGGGACATTCTACAATATAATGTTCAAGAGAGTGCATGTTTTCTCTTTCGCAAAGTTGACACATTGTGTACTCGACATTTGGGTTTTGAGAAAGCTGCCAGATACGTCTATATCCCAGGCGTATTCTGGCCACTATAACATCACATTGCCGGATTCTTGTTCTATTAGTCCCATATGTGAATGTCTCCTCACGATATCTATCATAATATTTAATGCTACAACTTTCAGGTCTTTGAGAATTTGTTAGGTCTGTGAGATTTTCATTAGATATTTGTTTAAGTATTCTCTTTGTCACTGCTAATGAAACACCCATATCAATTTCTACCACTGGTTTTCTGCAGGCTGACTTAGCAACCATATCAACAGTGTCATGCCTTGAGATGCCAACATGTGATGGTATCCATAGGAATTTAATCTCAAATCTGTTTTGGCAGCTAAAACATTCATTCGAATATCACTGACTATTTTCTGGGTGTCACTACTATGTGCGTTCAATGTCAGGAGTGCACTCTGCGAGTCACAGTATATAAGTCCACTGCCTTTGTCTTTTAAAAATTCAGTGGCAAGGTATATGCCTGCAAGTTCGGTTTGAGTTGTACTTGCCCAGTCATTGACGCGCTTCATTGCTGTATGTACGAGAGAAGATTGTTCAAATATGTTACATGCACATCCGGTACATCGTCCACCTTCTTCTACAGAGCCGCCGGTATAGCACTGGTAAACATCGTTACCCATACTCTGAGTACTTTCAGTGATGCTTTTCAGTGTTAACTGTTTTAATAATGTAGTGTGCACACTATCTTTCTTTGGCGCATTTACAAAATCAACTGATAGATCCCAGTTATCCCTTGGAGTAATTGGCTGATTAATCATTAGTTGAGTTGGGTACATATTTAATATTTTGATGGAGTTGGCTACCTTATAGAACCAATATACATAATCAGATTTCGTTCTTCTTCTATAGACCTCAGGTGAGTGCAGCATATTAGAAAGTTTAGCTTTTCAACGGTATAAATCATTGGTGCAATTTATGTAGTTGATTATTATTAAAATTCTGCTGTGCCAAAACTGCAGACTTTTCAAATTGAGCAGGACCAATAGGGAAACCTTTGACAAACTGCTGGCTTTCTGTCCTTGTTGATGCCACTAATGAGATAGTGACCCTCGGGTAAATTCAGGTATTAACAAGTTGAAACCTGATTTATATCTAATTATTTAGTTATGGCTACAAGACATTTTTAGCCAGCAGCATCTAGGATGAGATATGGTCATATTGTACACAATACAGTTTGACAACGCTCATTTTCTGATTGTCAAAACAGTACAGTATGTGTATCATTGTCAAAACAGTACAGTATGTGTATCATTGTCAAAACAGTACAGTATATGTATCATGTCGAACCTGTATGTCGTTAGGTTGTGATGTATTAGCTTAGTGTGGTTTGTTATGTTAGGTTGGTTTGAGGGCAGTGTAGGTTGAGTAAGGTTATGTAGGTTTTTAAAAGTTGTTGGCGAACCGTCTGTCTATGATGTGACTTGATACCCATCCAGGAAGATCACAGCAGCTGAATTTCATCAGTGACATCACTCACATTGCTCAAACTATCTGTTAAAAACAGACATCATGTTAAGCTTGCTTAGGCTAGGACAGGTTATGTGACTTTAATTTTAAGTGTAGTGATGACATAGAATAATTGCTTTTGAGGGCTCTCTTTAACCGTACTTATCTGGGTTTAGGTGTACCACTTAGGTACCTTGACAGAGACAAGGTAGTCAAGTGACAGATGGTGCTGGTCATATAACACTTGCACTGTAGCTATATCTAAATTTATCAACATTGTATGCATTAAAAAATAATAGCAATACGGTAGTAATAATAATAATATATAAATATATATATATATATATACAGTGGTACCTCGGCTTGAGAGTTAAATCCATTCCTGGAGACAGCTCGTATTCCGAAAACTCATAATCTGAAGCTAATTTCCCCATAAGAAATAATGGGAAATGAATTAATCCGTTCCTGACTACCCAAAAACCCTCACTTCAAACTAAATTTTATACCTAATTCATCTAAAAAAAAACTACAAAACTATGTTCAAGTTATTACTTACCCTTGCTGAGGACTGCTGTTGGTGTATGGAAGATGTGAGGAGGGAGGAGGAGAAGTGTTACTGTTTGGAAGGGGAGTCCCCTTCCATTATAACATCAGGTAGTGAGGACTTCACTGGTATGCACTCTCTGGCACATTTTGTCTGCATACCACTAGGACTTGCTTGTCTTACTAAGAATCTGTCTAAAGACACTTGTTTTTCCCTACATTTTAACACTTGTCTGTAGTAAGACAAGCATTGTCATTTAAAAGGTCAATGTGATGGCCTGCTACAGCTTTATCTGGGTGAGTTTTTTCAACAAAACTTTGCAGTTCTTCCCATACTTCACACATTTTCTTAATCAAGGAGGGACATCCTCTACTGCCTCTACTCACAGCTATTTTCTTAGGTTGAACCTTACCAATGGCTTTTTTGAGACCCATGGCGAGATATATAATAACAACTTTTATGCTCAAATGGCCAAAAAAACAACAAAAAACTGTAAATCCTTGTGAAGAATTCAGGTGGGATAATCACTGGGCACGAGACACTAGTAAACTGAGGTGCGATCGCCGTGCCACCACGCGCTAGTCGGCCTGTATGCGTAACAACAAACTTGTGTTCTGAGTAACCCCTCACCTTCTGAGGCACATTTTCCGAGCAAATCCTGCTCGTATTCCGAGGTACCACTGTATATATTATATATCAACCCGTTCTCGCAAATTTAATAAGTCAATATTGACTTATTAAATATGTGCATAGGTGACATAACATAATAGATACCCTTAAAAAGATTCATAGAAAACACCGACCTTACCTAACCTACTTAGTATGTTAAGATAAGCATCTTATTGCTTCGTAATTACAATTATTACCTAACCTATAATAGGTATAGGTTAAGTAATAATTGTAATTACGAAGTAATAAGATGCTTATCTTAAGATACTAACAAGGTTAGGTAAGGTCGGTGTTTTCTATGAATCTTTTTAAGGGTATCTATTATGTTTAGTATATCACCTATGCACGTAGTTAATAAGTCAATATTGACTTTACGAATTTGCGAGAACGGGTTGTATATATATATATATATATATATATAATATTATATATATATATATATATATATATATATATATATATATATATATATATATATATATATATATATAATATTATATATATATATATATATATATATATATATATATATATATATATATATATATATATATATATATATATATATATATTGGTGTATACTGGCAGCAGGTTTTCTTTCAAACATGTTTCATTGAATATGACCGCATATTCTGTATTTATTATTTTCTGGTTTAGGGCTTCTATCCCTCTAACTATTTTCTTAGCATCAGGGCTTAATTGGAATAGGAGTTCTAGAACTCCTATTCCAATTAAGCCCTGATGCTAAGAAAATAGTTAGAGGGATAGAAGCCCTAAACCAGAAAATAATAAATACAGAATATGCGGTCATATTCAATGAGATATATATATATATATATATATATATATATATATATATATATATATATATATATATATATGCAAACAAGCCTGAATGGTCCCCAGGACTATATACAACTGAAAACTCACACCCCAGAAGTGACTCACACCCTTATACGGCCAAAATCAGTTATATATATATATATATATATATATATATATATATATATATATATATATATATATATATATATATATATATATATATATAATATTATATATATATATATATATATATATATATATATATATATATATATATATATATATAATATTATATATATAATATTATATATATATATATATATATATATATATATATATATATATATATATATATATATATATATAATATTATATATATATATATATATATATATATATATATATATATATATATATATATATATAATATTATATATATATATATATATATATATATATATATATATATATATATATATAATATTATATATATATATATATATATATATATATATATATATATATATATATATATATATATATATATATATATATACTGTAACCCCGCGATTATCCGGGATTCAAACATCCGGAAAACGCCCTTATACGGCCAAAATCGTTATCGGATAAAGTTATCACAATATCCGGCCAAAATGGCCACAGGAACCGGATAAAAGCTAGTTTGGCCGGATGAAAATACGGCCATACCGTATTAATCCCGTCTGTGGCTCTAGACGCATGGTGGAGGAGGGGGGTGGGGTGGGTGGGTGGTGTTGGGAGGGTGGGAGGGGTGCGTCAGGAGGGACCACCTGGGTACAGGAATTACCATTAATTTTAGAACAATTAATCATAGCCAAAAACAAATGAAATAAGTACTAGTAATTATGTAATAACAAATAAATAAGTTTCCTAAAAGCATTGTGCACAGGCTGAAGTTTCCTTAAAAAATATTGTGAATTTTTTTCCTCCTGGCGGCCTACTTAACGTGCTATAGCTGCCCCACCCCAAGTGGACCCGTCCAACACTGGTCAACCCATGTGCGTCCGTCCCTCGTGTTATACACAGTGCTGCGCCATTAGCGAAATATTTTTTTAAATAACTTTTTTATTTTCATAGTAATTTTGAACATTTTTGGCCAAGAATATGTCTGGTAGCAGCATCAATCGTTCTGGAAGTGTTAAGAGGAAGAAGATTGTCCTAGCAATTAAAGACAAGTTACGTGTTGTTCAACCAGTGAGGCGTCACAGGCAGCCAAGCGCCTTCAACAAGTGAGGCGCCACAGGCAAGCCAAGCTCCTTCAACAAGTGAGGCATTACAGGCAAGCCAAGCGCTTTCAACAAGTGACGCGCCACAGGCAAGCCAAGCGCTTTCAACAAGTGACGCGCCACAGGCAAGCCAAGCGCTTTCAACAAGTGAGGCGCAAGCAAGCGCCTTCAAGTGAGGGCATGCAACGCTTCAACAAGTGAGGTGCAAGCAAGCGCCTTCAACAAGTGAGGCCTCACAGGCAACCCAAATGCCCTCAACCAGTGAGGCTTCAGCAGCTGGCAGTCAAAACTAACTTAGCTTAATGAACTGTACAGTAATTTTAAGTGTTAATTTTAGTGTTGTGTTAGTATAGGTTACGTAAATTGTTTAAGAATTTTTAACTTCAAGATGTGTGGCATCAATCAAGAAGACGAACACCAACAAGGTAAGTTGAGGTTTCTAGTTGAATATTTAATAATTGTATGTGGCAAGGCAATTCAAATTATGTTGTTTGTAGTATAAAAATAGTTGGAAATGGTCACTTTTGGACTCGTAGGTGAAAAAGTACCATTATCCGAAAAATGTGATAATCCAGCTGGGGGTCCTTCCCATATAGTCCGGATGATCGAGTGGAGACAGTATATATATATATATATATATATATATATATATATATATATATATATATATATATATATATATATATATATATATATATATATGTATATATATATATGTATATGTATGTATACACAGTGGCACCTCGACATACGATTGCCCCTACTTACGATAATTTTGTGTTACGATGTAAATTTCATCGAAAAATGCGACTCGACATCCGATGGTGTCTTCAACTTCCGATATTTGTTGGTACATGTTCGGGTCGACCGAGCGCGTGGTTCCCGGTCACGCAGCCGACCTGCCTCAGTTTACTACAGCTGCCCGTTTAGTGATGATCGCGCCTATAAGAAATTCCGCTTCTGTGGTGATTTTTTTGCATTTTGAACATTAAAGTAATTATTATATATCACACCATGAGTCCCAGGAAAGTCAGTGGTAAGGCTCAACATATGAAAACCCATGTAAGGATGACCATAGAGCAGAAACAAGAGTACAGAATGTCTCTTCCTCAACAATTAAGAAAATATGTGCAGCATGAGAAGAATTGCAAACCTTTGCTGAAACGACTCGCCCAAATCAAGCTGCAGTAGGTCGTTGCCTTAACCCTTAAAGTGCAAATCACGTCATATGACGTGCTGGACATTGTTCCAGTCCTACTGCGCATCACATCATATGATGTGTTGGAGTACTACGCAAGATTTAAACAGCCCACGGATACACGGGGTTCACCACACCTTCATCAGGGCTCTTGTAAACAGACGCCATTTTTAAAAAAAATCATGGGCCAAACTCCCGGGTGTTATTGGCCTCAGTATTGAGTGAGCAACCAAGCCTGACGCACGCAGCATGAGCTAACAGCACTGCTGTTCAGCTTGTGACCACAGCATCCCCTAAAAATGCCAAATTATACTTGTTCATGCTATTATGTAGCGATATTATTACAGAAGACCCCTAACTGTGATAAAACTGACCAGGGTTCTGATAATAGCAGGATTGTGGTGATATTTAGCGCTGTGCGCCATGGAGGGAGGAGTAATGCTGTGGGAGGGAGGGTGGTGGCGATGTCTTCTGACTGTGTGTGGCCACCTTTTATTGACTGCACTCAGCATACCAGCTTAGTGGTTCGCTATGGTGAACACAAATCTAGATACTTATATATAACGTGTGTATAGAGGGTATAAACAGCAAGAGAAGGTTTGGAGCCGCCATTTTGGTGAGGGCGGTGGCGCCGTGCAGACGACGGTGTTGTTTACTGGTTACCACGATGGTCTTTGGGCACCAAACCAGTTTATTTGTACAAGTATGGTGAATAAAACAGGTAGATATTTATATATAATGTGTGTATATAGCGTAATAACACCACACAGTATTGTTGGAGGAGAAATATTAGTGCGTCTGGCCTTGAGGGCGGCCACCGATCAGCTGACTGTGTGAGTAGCCACATCTTTGTGTCTTTACTCACCATACAAGCTTAGATGTACAGTTATGGTGAACAAAACATGTAGATACTTATATATAACGTCTGTATATAGTGAATTATAGCAAAAACATTATTGTGGGAGGAGAATGTGGGTGAGTCAGATGACTGGAGGGAGGGCGGGAGTGGCTGGCTGGTAAACGGCGGTCACTCCTCGTTACTTTTTGACTCATAATAGCTACTTAGTGGTTCGTTATAGTGAACAAAACATGCAGATACTTATATATAACCTGTGCTTATAATGTAATAACCGACAAAGTATTTGTTCACTGATGAACATAATTGAATCAACAATATGCACACCATATTTTTGAGTACAGCAATGATTCACTCATTTTATTATATAAATATATTAAACTACACACTATTGAATAATATTACAGCAAAAAAAGTATGAAAAATCAGAGACATTGAAATAATTCGGTAATTATCTCTTTGTGGCAACTCCGGCCTGACAGCTTGCGAGCAACAGACCGCCTGGGACGCACGCTGAGTCAGCGCCTATAATTTGCCAGACTTCCCCGCCCTATTGCGGGCAATATATGCCACTTACGATTCTTTTATTATTTTTCCCGTGATCAGTGAACACAAATTAACAGGTTAGAAAGAAAAAATAATTTTTTTTTTTTCAAAATGACATGCGCCTGTGGGGATGGCAGGATATTAGACCCCGAGCATGTTAAGGGTTAAAGGTTAACCTATTCAATGACACTGTGATGCATCATTACAGACAAATGTTAAAATGAAGGGAAAAACAAATATCTGTTGACAAATTTGTAGCGAGACAAACAAGCACTGAACCACAACCTGGTCCTAGTGGTATTCAGGCAAAACGTAGGAGAGAGTGTACCCCAGAGAAAACATCACTGCCTGATGTGATAATGGAAGGGGACTCCCCTTCCAAACAGTAACAACTCTCCTCCTCCACCCTCATCACCATCTTCCATATGCTATCAAGAGCCCTCCATAAAGGTAAGATAAACTTAGGTACTGTATTGTAGTTAGAATTTTTTTTTTATTCAGTATAAAATGTATTTGTATGTTAATATTTTGGAGGGTGGGGAACGGATTAATTCAAATATCTTTATTTCTTATGGGAAAAATCGCTTCGACTTATGATACGTCTCTGGGAACGGATTAACATCGTAAGTCGAGGCCCCATTGTATAAATATATATATATATATATATATATATATATATATATATATATATATATATATATATATGTCGTACCTAGTAGCCAGAACGCACTTCTCAGCCTACTATGCAAGGCCCAATTTGCCTAATAGGCCAAGTTTTCATGAATTAATTGCTTTTCGACTACCTAACCTACCTAGCCTTACCTAACCTAACTTTTTCGGGCACCTAACCTAACCTATAAAGATAGGTTAGGTTAGGTTAGGTAGGGTTGGTTAGGTTTGGTCATATATCTACGTTAATTTTAGCTCCAATAAAAAAAAATTGACCTCATACATAATGAAATGGGTAGCTTTATCATTTCATAAGAAAATAATGAGAGAAAATATATTAATTCAGGAAAACTTGGCTTATTACTCAAATCGGGCCTTGCATAGTAGGCTGAGAAGTGCATTCTGGCTACTAGGTACGACATATATATATATATATATATATATATATATATATATATATATATGCGATCAAGCCTGAATGGTCCCCAGGACAATATGCAACTGAAAACTCACACCCCAGAAGTGACTCGAACCCATACTCCCAGGAGCAACGCGACTGGTATGTACAAGACGCCTTAATCCACTTGACCATCACGACCGGACAAAATGAGGTGATAGACGAGGCTATTTGAACCACCCCACCGCCGGCACTCGGATAGTAATCTTGGGCATAGCATTTTACCAAATCACCTCATTTTTTGGGGCACACGTGAGGAACACAAATGCGAACAAGCCTGAATGGTCCCCAGGACAATATGCAACTGAATGCAATATGCTTGTTCGCATTTGTGTTCCTCACGTGTGCCCCAAAGAATGAGGTGATTTGGTAAAATGCTATGCCCAAGATTACTATCAGAGTGCCGGTGGTGGGGTGGTTCAAATAGCCTCGGCTATCACCTCATTTTGTCCGGTCGTGATGGTCAAGTGGATTAAGGCGTCTTGTACATACCAGTTGCGTTGCTCCTGGGAGTATGGGTTCGAGTCACTTCTGGGGTGTGAGTTTTCAGTTATACATATATATATATATATATATATATATATATATATATATATATATATATATATATATATATATATATATATACTATGTATATATATAGTATATATATATACTATGCAAGGCCCAATTTGCCTAATACGCCAAGTTTTCATGAATTGTTTTTCGACTACCTACCTAGCCTAACCTAACCTAACTTTTTCGGCTACCTAACCTATAAAGATAGATTAGGTAGGGTTGGTTAGGTTCGGTCATATATCTACGTTAATTTTAACACTTTCGCGCGCCCTGGGATGGTAAAAAAAAAAGCGGTATGTGCGCACGGCGTTTTTGCCGCGTAAGCGTAAAAACAAAAATGTGTATACTCATTTTACTCTCCTGACCTCAGTTCTCGAGCTACGTATTTCATTTTGATACCAACGTGTTCGCAATAAAATTTTCTAGAAGAACATAAGTAAAAAAATGTCACGAAACGTATAGGGATACCAACACCAAATAAATAACTACGAAGCTGACTCGCCGTGAGCACCCAACAGCAACAAAATGTTTTTACTCCTGGGATTGTTATCACCTCCACACTTGTCCTACAGCGTTAATTTTGGTATCAATGGACTCGCAATGAAATTCCCAACACGGTGATATGAATATAAACGTAGAATAATGATTGCGGCCCACCCGCAAGAGTGTGGGAAGTGGTGAAATTGTTACCCGGTATCGGTGACGGGACGACACATGTGCGATACGGCGCTTTGAAAGTTTATACTTATTTCACTCTCCTGACATTATTATTCTATGTACGTCATTCATTTTTGTGTTAATGTGTTCGCAATAGAATGTTCTATGAGCCCGTAGGTAAAAAAGATCAATAAAGCGTAAGATAGAATAGCGCCAAATATAAAACAACGCTGGGACATATCAGTGAGCGTCAAACACACACGAAATGTTTTTACTTTTGTTATGTTTGTCAAGTTTATACTTGTTGCACACAGTTATTTTTGGTTGTACATTGATCGGAATAAAATTCCCTAAACAGACATATGCATATAATACATGATATGGGGGAAGCATTACCAGTATAAACGGCTAAAGTCACCCACCTGCAACCCGTTTGGGACACTCATGCAGACACACGCTACACCCAAAACAAAAATCTATGAAGGTTCGAGTCTACTTATGGCAGTTTATGTGATTCAGTGTTCATTCTGGTATCAAAATACAAAATACATTACCAGTATAAATGGCTAAAGTCACCCACCTGCAACCCGTTTGGGACACTCATGCAGACACACGCTACACCCAAAAAAAAATCTATGAAGGTTCGAGTCTACTTATGGCAGTTTATGTGATACAGTGTTCATTCTGGTATCAAAATACTCGTTTCAGTTTGTAGTTCATGCGATTTTCAGAATCAACTGAATCGCTGGAGGTTCAACATTTGAGTCAAAGTCATCTGACAAAACCGTCTCGTCAAATGGCAGTGTGCCAGACATCTCGGGTTCTGATTCGGTTGCTGCTTCAGCTTGAGGTGTTGAAGTGAACAAGGGCCGCCTCACACCAGATGGTCCAGGAGTTTGCATGGCGTCAGCATAGGCAGGACCTGTGTCATCATTTATGTCTGGAGCGTGCCGCAAGCGTTGAGATACTGTTGCTGTTTGAGGCCAATCTTCTGGGTCCCAGCACAATAGGGCCCAATTTGCCACCTTGTGGAACTGTAGCAATGTTAGCTTTTTTTGATCAGTTGTGTTGTATTTGTACAAAACAAAGGCATTATGCAAAGCCATTTGCAGGAAATAAAACGTTATCTTTTAGGTCCACGTGAGTTTTCCGGGTAAAATGGTAATACCATTTGATCGAAGTGGTCCACACCATTCATGAACTTATTGTACCATGCAGCCTAGTGGTGAGAAAGAGAGCCTCATAGCGCGCAGTTTGAAACAAACCCAAAGAAAATCGGATTAAAATTGAATTTTATACAAATATTTTAAAAGAGGACATAAATTTATGTCCGCCTCGTGGAAGCAGTGAGGCGAAACAGGACTCCGGGCGGAGTCCTCATCAGCAGAAAGTGTTAACTCCAATAAAAAAAAATTGACCTCATACATAATGAAATGGGTAGCTTTATCATTTCATAAGAAAAAAATTAGAGAAAATATATTAATTCGGGAAAACTTGGCTTATTAGGCAAATGGGGCCTTGCATAGTAGGCCGAGTACGACGTTCTGGCTACTAGGTACAACATATATATATATACAGTGGAACCTCTATTAACGAGTGGCTCTATTAACGAGTTTTTCCAGTAACGAGCAAGCCACTCGCAGCAAATTTGTCTCTATTGACGAGCTCGCCTCTATTAACGAGTGAAACCACATGGCGCTTCCTAGCGTCTCGCGGGTTCTCGCAAATTCTCGGACGCCTCCGACGCCAGTGTTGTTGTTGTGTCTCACACGACAAGCATCCCTCTGGATTTATTTGAGCTTTTCTTTGGGTTTTTAGTGGTTTTGCGACTACAATTTGTAACACACGATGCCTCCAAAGAAACTGCTTGCTAAAGATAGTGTTTTCAAGAGGAAGAAAGACAATTATTATGGATTTCAAGAAGGAAATTATAGCAAAGCATGAGTGTGGTGTCTATGTGATTGATCTCACAAGGAAGTATGGCAGGTCCTCATCAACAATTTACACCATTAGTAAGGGAATGAGGAGGTAAGGGAGGATGCTGCCTCTTCCACTGAGATCAGGGAAGTGTTTGGAATGTTTGAAAAGGTGAACGCATTCTTGGAAAAGCTGCCCTGATAAAGCAGTGACAACCCAGTGTGTGAAAATGTTTAATTAATTTATCACTTTGTGATAACACTTTATGAAAGTGTTATCACTTTCGCAGGTATATGTCGCTCGAACGTAACACACTTTTTTTATCTTGAATGCACCCAAACATCGTGCTCAAGCGTCATTTGAGCAAATATTTCTTTAAAATCCAATTCTTATCCTATCGACTTGGGGATTGTATACATGTTTGCCATGAAATTTCCGTTTTCTTTAATAACCACATTGCCTATTTGAGAAAACGCCATTGTATTGTATCTTCGTGGTAAGACTATTATATTGTTGACACAACGAGTATAATCAACGTAGTTTTTTATTTGGTGCTGGTCTAATGCATCCTTGTGTAACATTTGAAATGAAATTTGGGTGAAATTCCCAAGAAGAGAGAGAGCGCCTGACTCAGAGGTGGATTCTCCTTCCACAATATAACCCCTCTCCTCCTTCCCACCTCTCCATCGTCTCCCTCAAGCCAGCAACTACTCTTCATAAGGTAAAGTAAATATTAAAACACTACAACAAAACATTTATATTTACATGTGCAGTATTATATTTACATAAAAAAAAGTCATACAAGTATGGATGTTTTTGGGAGTGGAACGGATTAAATTTATTTCCTTTATTTTAAATGGGGAAATTTGTTTCCAAAGACGAGTTTTCCAGGTAACGAGCTCGGTGCCAGAACGGATTAAACTCGTTAATAGAGGTTCCACTGTATATTTCCACTGTATGTAATAGAGGGAGGGGTTCCATCCCCTCCCTCCATCCATCCATCCATCCCCTCCATCCATCCCCCCCCCTCCCTCCCTCCATCCATCCATCCATCCATCCCCTCCCTCCATCCATCCATCCCCTCCCTCCATCCATCCCCTCCCTCCCTCCATCCATCCCCTCCCTCCATCCATCCCCTCCCTCCCTCCATCCATCCCCCCTCCATCCATCCATCCATCCCCTCCCTCCCTCCATCCATCCCCTTTCTCCCTCCATCCCCTTTCTCCCTCCATCCATCCAGAATTGAAGAAACAAATCAAGTTAAAAAAAAAAAGTTAACTGGGTCAGAGTTAGGGTTATCAGCGAGTCGGTCCCTTCACCACCACCGACACACCTCCCCCCCCCCCTCCCCTACAGCCCATACACACACACACACCCTCAAATCATCCATCCCTCCCTCCATCCTACCATCAATCCATCTCCATCCTCTCCTTCCCTGCCTCCCTCCCAAGCTCTGCCTGCCTCCCTCCGTGCCTGTCTCCCTCCGTGCCTGCCTCCCTCCCTGCCTCTCCCTTACAAGCTCTGCCTGCCCACCTCCCTCCCAACCTCCCACTGATTTGTGGCAGACGTATCTTTGTAAATTAATTTAAAGGCTGAAGCGTGATTAGCTAGCTACATGTCGTAAAATCTCCTTATAGACATTTTCTGTGATAAAACAAGGTGAGTGAGGGTGGACAGATAAGGGAATACTGTTCTGTAAACCTCACTTGGTTTTCCTTCGTCTGTGTCGTTATAGTTCAGTGACCCATGACTGAAAGTTTCAGACTAATAAATCATTTCTAAAACCAATGCTTTAATAGCTTTTTATTATCCTAATTAAACTAAACTAAATAAAACCGAAAATATACTGTAATATGATAGACATCTGCTATTTGAGAAATTATTTGTTATTGGAACAACTCCAGCGTGAGCGAGTGGACGGGTCTAATCCCTGTACACACACACCATGCGTTTCTCGTTTCAATTCGTCGCCACAGTTCAATGACTACGGCTTCGAAATAATAAAATTAATAAATCATTTAATCAATGGTCATTTAACAGATGATGAGATTATACAAAATGTTACTGGCACTGTTGACGTTCCCAGCACCAGCACAGCCGTACCCAGCACCAGCACAGCCGTACCCAGCACCAGCACAGCTGTACCCAGCACCAGCACAGCCGTACCCAGCACCAGCACAGCCGTACCCAGCACCAGCACAGCCGTACCCAGCACCAGCACAGCCGTACCCAGCACCAGCACAGCTGTACCCAGCACCAGCACAGCCGTACCCAGCACCAGCACAGCCGTACCCAGCACCAGCACAGCCGTACCCAGCACCAGCACAGCTGTACCCAGCACCAGCACAGCCGTACCCAGCACCAGCACAGCCGTACCCAGCACCAGCACAGCTGTACCCAGCACCAGCACAGCCGTACCCAGCACCAGCACAGCCGTACCCAGCACCAGCACAGCCGTACCCAGCACCAGCACAGCCGTACCCAGCACCAGCACAGCTGTACCCAGCACCAGCACAGCCGTACCCAGCACCAGCACAGCCGTACCCAGCACCAGCACAGCCGTACCCAGCACCAGCACAGCTGTACCCAGCACCAGCACAAAAGCAGCTGAAGCCAACACAGCAGCAGCGAGCACCAGCAAAGCTGATGCAAACATCTAAAAACATCATGTGTGAAGTAAACAATTAGAATAAGTGTTAAATTCAAGTGTGTACATAGTGTTAAAATTAAAGTTGCAATAATTCTAATGTACAATAGTTTTCAAGAACTGTATTGTAGTACTCAACATACAGCAAAACCACTTTTAATAATACAGTGCTAACGGCTTAATGCACTGCAGTACCTATTTACTGTAGAGCATTCACAACTTCACAAAACTTCAAGATGGACATAACTCCAACAATAAGGTAAATACATGAATTACAGAATTTTTAGTAGAGTAGTAAAATATAGGTACAGTAAGTAATATGATACAATGCATTTTTATTGTGTACAAGAAAAAAAAAAAGACACTGACGCAAACGCCTCTTGAAGGTCACCTCTTGCAACGAATCCAACGCTCCAACGAACTGGGGGTGGTCCCATATAGTACGTTGAATCGAGGTTGTACTGTATATATATATATATATATATATTAGTATATTTTGGTAGCAGTCTTTCCTGTAGACATATATTATTAAATATGACCGAAAAAGTAAGATTAATAATTCTAACACGAATTTTCTCAATCTTTCGTACATTTCTTTTCACTGTTGGAGGTAATTCAAAAATCAATTCTCCAAAATTCATTTTTATTTCTAGTCTGACGCGACACGAGCGCGTTTCGTAAAACTTATTACATTTTCAAAGACTTTAGTTTACAAATACACAACTGAATAGAACTTACACATCTCCGATTTTGTTTATATCTACATTTGAGTGAGGTGGATGGGGTGAGGTGGCATTAATAGGGTATTAATTTCATCAACACAAGACAGAACAAGAGGTGGCATTAATAGGGTATTAATTTCATCAACACAAGACAGAACACGAAACAATGGGTATTGAAATGGAAGTGATTGTAGAAAGCCTATTGGTCCATATTTCTTGATGCTTCTATATTGGAGTGGAGTCTTGAGGTGGGTAGAATATAGTTGTGCATTAATTGGCTGTTGATTGCTGGTGTTAACTTCTTAATGTGTAGTGCCTCGCAAACGTCAAGCCGCCTGCTATCGCTGTACAGTATCTATCGATGATTTCTGTGTTGTTTACTAGGATTTCTCTGGCGATGGTTTGGTTGTGGGAAGAGATTATATGTTCCTTAATGGAGCCCTGTTGTTTATGCATCGTTAAACGCCTAGAAAGAGATGTTGTCTTGCCTATATACTGGGTTTTTTGGAGCTTACAGTCCCCAAGTGGGCATTTGAAGGCATAGACGACGTTGGTCTCTTTTAAAGCGTTCTGCTTTGTGTCTGGAGAGTTTCTCATGAGTAGGCTGGCCGTTTTTTCTGGTTTTATAGTAAATCGTCAGTTGTATCCTCTGATTTTTGTCTGTAGGGATAACGTTTCTATTAACAATATCTTTCAGGACCCTTTCCTCTGTTTTATGAGCTGTGGAAAAGAAGTTCCTGTAAAATAGTCTAATAGGGGGTATAGGTGTTGTGTTGTCTCTTCAGAGGTTGCATGGCATTTCACTTTCCTTCTTATGATGTCTTCGACGAAACCATTGGAGAAGCCGTTGTTGACTAGGACCTGCCTTACCCTACAGAGTTCTTCGTCGACTTGCTTCCATTCTGAGCTGTGGCTTAGAGCACGGTCGACATATGCGTTAACAACACTCCTCTTGTACCTGTCTGGGCAGTCGCTGTTGGCATTTAGGCACATTCCTATGTTCGTTTCCTTAGTGTAGACTGCAGTGTGGAAACCTCTGCTCTTTTCCATGACTGTTACATCTAGAAAGGGCAGCTTCCCATCCTTTTCCATCTCGTAAGTGAAACGCAGCACGGAACTCTGCTCAAATGCCTCCTTCAACTCCTGCAGATGTCTGACATCAGGTACCTGTGTAAAAATGTCGTCAACATACCTGCAGTGTATGGCCGGTTTCAAGTTCATGTCGACTAAGACTTTTTGCTCGATGGTACCCATGTAGAAGTTTGCAAACAGGACACCTAGGGGAGAACCCATGGCGACCCCATCTACTTGCTTATACATGTGCCCATCCGGGCTCAAGAAGGGTGCCTCTTTAGTACAAACTTGGAGTAGTTTCCTTAGAATATTTTCGGGTATGTCAAGAGGAGTACAGGCTGGATCACGATACACTCTGTCGGCTATCATCCCGATTGTCTCGTCCACAGGTACGTTGGTAAACAGCGATTCTACATCCAACGAGGCTCTTATCCCTGTGGCCCGTGTGCCCCGCAGTATGTCAACAAATTCCTTTGGAGACTTCAGGCTGAAGGCGCAAGGAACATAAGGAGTCAGCAGGCCGTTGAGTCGCTTCGCCAGTCTGTACGTGGGTGTGGGTATCAGGCTAATGATTGGCCGAAAAGGGTTTCCAGGCTTGTGTGTCTTGACATTTCCATACGCATATCCAGGTTTATATTCCCCAATGATCTTTGGCAGGTGGAGTCCGCATTTCTTGGCGTTCACAGTTTCGATCAGTTTGTTGACCTTTGCTTTCAATTCGGCTGTAGTGTCCTTCGTTACCCTTTGGAACTTAGTTTGGTCAGAGAGTATGAGTATGGTTACTGAGAGAGTATGAGAGAGTATGGTTAATACCCTATTAATGCCACCTCTTGTTCTGTCTTGTGTTGATGAAATTAATACCCTATTAATGCCACCTCACCCCATCCACCTCACTCAAATGTAGATATAAACAAAATCGGAGATGTGTAAGTTCTATTCAGTTGTGTATTTGTAAACTAAAGTCTTTGAAAATGTAATAAGTTTTACGAAACGCGCTCGTGTCGCGTCAGACTAGAAATAAAAATGAATTTTGGAGAATTGATTTTTTAATTACCTCCAACAGTGAAAAGAAATGTACGAAAGATTGAGAAAATTCGTGTTAGAATTATTAATCTTACTTTTTCGGTCATATTTAATAATATATGTCTACAGGAAAGACTGCTACCAAAATATACTAATATTAAAACGCACGACCCAGCAGCAAGGAATCAAGCCTTCACGATAAAATATCGCCAGGATCTGATTCGTGATCAGATATACAAAGCAGAGAATGAAATCAAAGACAACAAAACGCAACTACTTCATGCTACAAACGAGTGGAGAAATAGCAACATCGACGAAAGTATCCGTACCCGCATTGAACAACACCTCGACATCTTCACAGACCGACATCACCTCAGCACTGAAACAAGGATTATCAAGAAACTTACAACATTATATGGAGGACCTATGGCAATTCCACGACCAAGAGATGGCTTCCTGAACCTTGCAGGAATTAACCTCACTGAGGACCAAGTCACTCTCCTAAATCTGGGCATAAACTGTCACGTTGTGTCCAGACCGAGTGAGATGGCCCGGAAAGTAGAGTTGGAAATTCTGTTGGACGACATATTCGACCTCGAGACACAAAAGAAGGTCACTACCAAAGATACCTTACAAGCAGAACTTATTGCAGAAGGAGGAAAGAATCGAGGCAATTACAGAAGCACCATATTGTCCCCCGAGCTCAAAGCGGCAGCTAAAAGCCTTCATGAGAACAAGGAGATAGTTGTCAGGAGAGGTGACAAGTCGCCAATATATGTGATTCTTAAAAAAGACGAATATCTGGCGAAAATGAACCTCATACTCTCTGACCAAACTAAGTTCCAAAGGGTAACGAAGGACACTACAGCCGAATTGAAAGCAAAGGTCAACAAACTGATCGAAACTGTGAACGCCAAGAAATCCGGACTCCACCTGCCAAAGATCATTGGGGAATATAAACCTGGATATGCGTATGGAAATGTCAAGACACACAAGCCTGGAAACCCTTTTCGGCCAATCATTAGCCAGATACCCACACCCACGTACAGACTGGCGAAGCGACTCAACGGCCTGCTGACTCCTTATGTTCCTTGCACCTTCAGCCTGAAGTCTCCAAAGGAATTTGTTGACTTACTGCGGGGCACACGGGCCACAGGGATAAGAGCCTCGTTGGACGTAGAATCGCTGTTTACCAACGTACAGGCATACCTCAGAATAAGAGTTTAATCCGTTCCTGGAGACGCCTCGCCTTCCGAAAACTCGCATTCCGAAGTTAATTTCCCCATAAGAAATAAAGGGAAATGAATTAATCCGTTCCTGACTACCCCAAAAACCCCACATCAAACTAAATTTTTATACCTAATTTACCTAATTCATCTAAATAAACCTACAAAACTGTGTTCCAGTTATTACTTACCTTGCTGTCGAGTGCTGTAGGCGTATGGAAGATGGTGAGGAGGGGGGAGGAGGAGAGGAGTTACTGTTTGGAAGGGGAGTCCCCTTCCATAATCACATCACATAACCCCATGCCTTGTAACACTATGGATACCACTTCTCTTTCTAAATTTTTCAAACCAGCCCCTGCTTGCCTTAAGGGGGCGTCTGGTTATTATAATGAAAGTTGTTCAATGTCAACCAATATTATTTTTCTAGTTGTATATGAAAAGTGCTTAAATTGTCCCAAGTTTCAGTACTGCAGCGTAAATAGAAAGGGAGTTTTTTTTTGTTTTTTGTTTTTTTGAACGTTTTTTACACATTTTCAAGTCCACACTTCAGAACACACGTTTCAGATAAAATTATTCTGTGACACTTTTCTGACACATTAGCATATAATAAAGGATTTGGGGATTTAGAATTTCCAAAACATCTTTAGTTTTCCTAATACAAATGTTCAAAGTTCCCCAAAATTTTTTTGCAAATATGGCATGTTTATTGCTATTATAAAATCAATAAATGAACTTAGAGAAAAATGAAAGCCCCCCAATGTAGAGACATGCCCTCCACATAAACTGTGTAAGTTTCATGTAAATTGAATAAAAAAAGAATGAGTTTTGTAAACGTTTGTGTCAATTGAAAAAAAAAACAGAAATTAATAAAGTCTAAGGTTCTAAAATCTGTGGCTGGGGTTGACATCAACCAATTTTCTCCAAAATTGGCATCCTTACAGATAGGCTTACGTACAGGCAGGTGTGTAAGTTTGATGCAAATCGCCCCCAAAAAAATGAAAAAAAAAAAATATTTAAAAAAAAAAAAGAAAAAAAAATCCTTTTTTTTTTTTTTTCCTTAATTTTTTTTCCAATTAAACTAATAATAATATTTGTTTAACATATGCTATTGTGATAGCAAAGAGTTGTAGTTATGATTTCAGTTGACACTTTTGATTGATAATCGATTTTGACCATTTTTGCATAATTTTCACAACTACTTCAATATTTTTTTTCTCCCTTCCTATTTATGCTACAATGCTGAAACTTGGACCAGATGAAACACTTTTCATATAGAACTTGTCAAAAAAGTTTGATTGAAATCGAATGAGTTTTCATTTTTGCATTTTTGGACCCAGATGCCAACCAGACGCCCCCTTAAACTCTTTCTTATCTGCATCACTCGTTGCAGGGGTATTCTTTAGAAGGTCTTCGTGCAACACCCTGGCTTTCTCACAAATAATGGCCTCCGAAACACTATCACCCCTCAACTCCTTGTCGTGTATCCAAATTAATAACAACTTTTCCACTTCTTCAAGTATTTGTGGTCTTTGTGCCGTTAATGTTCTTACTCCTTTTGCCACTTTAGCACCCATAATCTTATTTTTCTTCTTAAGTATAGTGCATATTGTTGATGTGGCTTTGTTGTACTGCCTACAAAGTTCAACAACACGTGTACCGTTCTCATGCTTCCGAATGATCTCTTGTTTCTCCTCTTTTGTCATCCTCACAGGAGCTTTCTGGCCTTTATCCTTACCACTGGCTTTCTTGGGACCCATGGTGAGATATATAATAACAAATTGTATAGACAAATCACCAAAAATCCAACAAAACACTGAAAATCCGCGAGAAGAATTGATGTGGGGGTAGTCACTGAGCGCCAGACAATAATAAACTGAGGGGCGGCGGGGCGGAGGGGCGACGAACGCGCTAGGTCGGCTGTACGCGTATCAACAAACTCGCGTCCAAACTCGCCTCCCGAAGTAACCCTCGCCTTCTGAGACAAATTTTTGGAGTAAATACACCTCGCCTTCCGAAAACCTCGCATACAGGGACAATCGCATTCCGAGGTACCACTGTACCTGTGGACGAGACAATCGGGATGATAGCCGACAGAGTGTATCGTGATCCAGCCTGTACTCCTCTTGACATACCCGAAAATATTCTAAGGAAACTACTCCAAGCTTGTACTAAAGAGGCACCCTTCTTGAGCCCGGATGGGCACATGTATAAGCAAGTAGATGGGGTCGCCATGGGTTCTCCCATAGGTGTCCTGTTTGCAAACTTCTACATGGGTACCATCGAACAAAAAGTCTTAGTCGACATGAACTTGAAACCGGCCATATACTGCAGGTATGTTGACGACATTTTTACACAGGTACCTGATGTCAGACATCTGCAGGAGCTGAAGGAGGCATTTGAGCAGAGTTCCGTGCTGCGTTTCACTTACGAGATGGAAAAGGATGGGAAGCTGCCCTTTCTAGATGTAACAGTCATGGAAAAGAGCGGAGGTTTCCACACTGCAGTCTACACTAAGGAAACGAACATAGGAATGTGCCTAAATGCCAACAGCGACTGCCCAGACAGGTACAAGAGGAGTGTTGTTAACGCATATGTCGACCGTGCTCTAAGCCACAGCTCAGAATGGAAGCAAGTCGACGAAGAACTCTGTAGGGTAAGGCAGGTCCTAGTCAACAACGGCTTCTCCAATGGTTTCGTCGAAGACATCATAAGAAGGAAAGTGAAACACCATGCAACCTCTGAAGAGACAACTAACACAACACCTATACCGCCTATTAGACTATTTTACAGGAACTTCTTTTCCACAGCTCATAAAACAGAGGAAAGGGTCCTGAAAAAAATTGTTAATAGAAACGTTATCCCTACAGACAAAAATCAGAGGATACAACTGACAATTTACTATAAAACCAGAAAAACGGCCAGCCTACTCATGAGAAACTCTCCAGACACAAAGCAGAACGCTTTAAAAGAGACCAACGTCATCTATGCCTTCAAATGCCCACTTGGGGACTGTAAGCTCCAAAAAAACCAGTATATAGGCAAGACAACAACATCTCTTTCTAGGCGTTTAACGATGCATAAACAACAGGGCTCCATTAAGGAACATATAATCTCTTCCCACAACCAAACCATCGCCAGAGAAATCCTAGTAAGCAACTCAGAAATCATCGATAGATACAGCGATAGCAGGCAGCTTGACGTTTGCGAGGCACTACACATTAAGAAGTTAACACCAGCAATCAACAGCCAATTAATGCACAACTATATTCTACCCACCTCAAGACTCCGCTCCAATATAGAAGCATCAAGAAATATGGACCAATAGGCTTTCTACAATCACTTCCATTTCAATACCCATTGTTTCGTGTTCTGTCTTGTGTTGATGAAATTAATACCCTGTTAATGCCACCTCTTGTTCTGTCTTGTGTTGATGAAATTAATACCCTATTAATGCCACCTCACCCCATCCACCTCACTCAAATGTAGATATAAACAAAATCGGAGATGTGTAAGTTCTATTCAGTTGTGTATTTGTAAACTAAAGTCTTTGAAAATGTAATAAGTTTTACGAAACGCGCTCGTGTTGCGTCAGACTAGAAATAAAAATGAATTTTGGAGAATTGATTTTTGAATTACCTCCAACAGTGCAAAGAAATGTACGAAAGATTGAGAAAATGCGTGTTAGAATTATTAATCTTACTTTTTCGGTCATATTTAATAGTATATATATATATATATATATATATTTGTACTGTATATATATTTATATATACAGTGGTACCTCGCATAACGATCGCCCCAAAAGACGAACATTTTGGGTAACGAACGGCCCGATCGGCGTCAAATCGTCCCGTATGACGAACGCTGGTTTGAGTAACGTCAACACCACATGGTGGGGTCGCGCTGCTTCTTGCACATTCTTAGACGCCTCCGACGATGCACATAAATAATGTTGTTCTTGTTTAAAGATGCTAATGATGGTGGGATATAAAAGGGTGACTGCTGAGATGTTGCAAAGCATTGACGTTTTTGTAGGAAAAAATAAATGAAATGTCTGATATACAACAATGTCAAAAAGGTTCTTTCGGTGTTCGGCAGGTAGGCTGCTCCATTATAACAATCTTTCTTTGTTTCAAATGTGTTCCATTTGTTTTGTATTTGTCATTTACGTCTCAATAATGGAGAAGCCTACCTTACACTGAATAAACCATTATGACATTTTCCTTTCTTCAAATGTGTTCAATATTTATTTTTCATTTGTCTTATAGCAAAAGGTTCGTTCGGTGGTTGGCAGGTAGGCTGCTCCATGTTTCTTACATACAAAAAACGTAAATAATAAAAAAATGAAGAATTTTGAAAACCAGTACAAATGTCAAAAAGGTTTGTTCGGTGGTCTACAGGTCGGCTGCTCCATGTTTCTTAACCCTTCAATTGCGCATCGCATCATATGATGCTTTGACCGACTTGCAGTAAATTGCGCATCGCATCATATGATGCTTTGACCGACTTGCAGCGCATCGCATCATATGATGCTTTGACCGACTTGCAGTAAATTGCGCATCGCATCATATGATGCTTTGACTGACTTGCAGTAAATTGCGCATTGCATCATATGATGCTTTGGAGTACTACGCAAGATTTAAACGGCCCGCGGATACACGGGGTTCACCACACCTTCATCAGGGCTCTTGTAAACAGACGCCATTTTTAAAAAAATCGTGGGCCAAACCCCAGGGTGTTAGGGGTCTCAGTATTGAGTGAGCTACCAAGCCTGACGCACGCAGCATGAGCTCACAGCACTGCTGTTCAGCTTGTGACCACAGCATTGCCTAAAAATGCCATAATATACTTGTTCATGCTATTATGTAGCGATGATATTATTACAGAAGACCCCTGACTGTGATAAAACTGACCAGGGTTCTGATAATAGCAGGATTGTGGTGATATTTAGCGCTGTGCGCCATGGAGGGAGGAGTAATGCTGTGGGAGGGAGGAAGGTGGCGTTGTCTTTTGAGTGTGTGTGGACACCTTTTATTGACTGCACTCACCATATCAGCTTAGTGGTTCGCTATGGTGAACACGAATGCAGATACTTATATATAACGTGTGTATAGTGTGAGATAACAGCGAGAGTAGGAGGTTGGGAGCCGCCATTTTGGTGAGGGAGGAGCGTCGTCTGCAAGACTTATCATGTTGTTCACTGATGACCACGATGGTCTTTGGGCACCATACCAGTTTACTTGTACAAGTATGGTGAATAAAACAGGTAGATATTTATATTGTGACGATAATCTCCTTCAAGAGATTGAGCCTGCTCTTCCCTCCAAAATTACGTCTTCACAATTATATAAAAAGACTATGGAAGAAATGTCCAACAACGACACCAGCACCAGCAAGGCTTGCCAGGGTGAGCAGAAACGTATGCAACCAGCCACCTGTTCGAACTCCAACCACCAAACTACCCGTTGATCGCTACGGCTCCGCTGATTGGTCGCCGGTCTGGCTGCACCTGCACTCGCCCCCCAATACTACCTGATGTCTGGGGTCACCCCAACATCAGTCCTCAGAATGTTCCGTGCTTTCGTAGCCAGCACTCCTCCCAGCTAGACGTTAGCGTGTACTGAGAGAGGTGGTGGCTTTAAGCCAATATTCCAGCACCTCCCACTTAACTTTTGTGTTGCACTTCTTATTATTTTGCCTTAACGTAACTTTCATTGTGTCATTTAAGTATTCTTATTATTTTGATTCATTGATTTTATTATACATATTTGTTTGTCCATATTTTCATGTTTTGATTTATTTAACGTAATTAAAATTTCATTGTTAAAGTTTACTTGTGTTTTGTGTGTCTTCTCCTTACCTTACCACAGACGAAGTTCCAGTTTTTCTATTTTTTTTTATAACTATGTGACGAGGCCATACCCCTAGCCTTAAACAGCCGAACACCAACGCGTTACCGTCACAAGTTATATGGGGGCCTGTCCTAGGAGCCTCACTCAGGTACTGGTGCCAAGTGGTAATTTATGGTAAGCGTATTTAACTTTGTTAACGTAGCTTTACTATTTTTCATTCAATTTCATTTTTTATAAGGTGCGGTGTATTGTGCATTACGAGAGTAACATATAGTGAAGGTGAGACAACTTTGGATTACGTGGTGACTGTAGGCCTCAGTCATACTCTTAATTGGTCATCTCTCCCTCCATGTTATTACTCGTATTTACCATCTATGTCCCTTGAATATTTCTCATTCTGACAGATCATCATATTGGTACCCTGGTACTGTGGTCTGCCCCGGGTCAAGAGTACCCAATCTTCTGCAATCTGACTGTAGGAGGACAAAGAGGGCCATAGTTCCTCTAGCTCGAACTTTAGTTGCTGAATTGGGACCTCAGCAGCAGTTCTCGTCACCAGTTGACACCTCGCACCCCTACACGTCAGTCAGAGATGATGATACATACAACGGTAGGGAATTAGCTTATTTTTTCAGAGCACAAAAGTTCGCTAATTCTGTAAGTATCATATTAAATTCAGTGGGAAAAACTTGCTTTGTCCTATAGAGACTTGGCAAGGTATGCCTACATCCTTGGACTACCAATTTTACTTTTGAAGCATTTAACTGTTTCATTTGTTTTCGAAACTTTGTTTCATTTGTTAGTAGGATTTTCTTGCCCTTATCCTCTTACATGAGTACCGGGTACAAGATTTCCTGCGCCCTTGATTTAATTTAATATCTTTCACTTAACGTTAATTGTTAAAGATCACACAGGATAGGTACCAGTTGCCACGTTGTCCTGTTTCTGACATTTCATTATTGAACATTCGTGTACCTTTATTTGCTAATTTCACCATGTTTCGTCTCCAAACTTTCCGTGCAAATCCAGCAGGTGAAATAGGGACTTTAAGTCGTGCCAAGAGGACTGAACTACAAACTCTTGCACATGAGTATCAACTAGAAGTTCCCTACCAAGCCAACAAAAATGACCTACACAACCTGTTGCTGGATTACTATTTAGAGCAAGGTAAGATAGACTCTGAAACTCATGAAACTTACTATATTGCAGATAAAACTGATTTGGCAACGCTGAAACTCAAACTAGAGCTGGCCAAGATTGAACGTGAGCAGCAAAGGGAAGCAGCTGCTTTGAGGAGAGAGGAACAAGAACGAGAAATCACCCTCAGAGAACGTGAAGCTGCCTTGAGGAGAGAAGAACACGAACGTGGACTCGCCCTCCAGGAACGTGAGGTTGCACTACTCCAGGAGCGGGAACGAGTACAGCTTGAAACCAAACGACGCGAGTTGGAAATACAACGCGAACATGACAAGCAACAAGCAACTCTGGCTCTAGAGTGTCGTCAACGTGAAATCGCCTTGGAAACTTCACACTTCACTCAACGCCAACAAGCTACTGCCAATCTTCCCGTCAGTTTTAATATATCACATGCAAGTAAGTTAATGCCATCCTTTGTAGAAGCAGAAGTTGATGTGTTCTTTACCACCTTTGAAACCCTTGCTAATCAACTCAGTTGGCCTGTCGACCAATGGGCCACACTTCTCAGAGTCCATCTTACAGGTAGAGCTGCAGTCACACTCAGTACTTTGGCGTCTGAGAATGACTACTACACTCTGAAACAAGCAGTGTTAGACGCCTACCTACTTTCCACCGAAAGTTATAGAAGGAAATTCCGTGACCACCTGAAGGCAAGTACCACTACCTTCCTTGAGTTTGCTAACACGAAACGGAGGTATTTCATGAAATGGCTGGAAGCAGCACATGTCTCTACTTTTGCAGAACTCGTCAACCTGATGCTTGTTGAAGAATTCTTGAGACGTGTGCCACCTCCTGTCCGCCTCTACTTAGCAGATAAAGAAGAAACCGACTACCTGAAGTGTGCTAAGTCGGCTGACACTTACAGCCTCATCCACCGGCTGACACCTGAACCATCCTCCAGTAAGAAGTCGTGGTACAGTTACGAAAAGGTGAGCCCCGATCAAGCTGGTTCACAACTGTACTGCAAATATTGTAGACTCTATGGACATACCATAGACAAGTGTGGTAAGTCTCAATACAAGGGAACCACTGACCAACAACGACCCAAACCAACTCCTCCTAAGTCCGGTAAGCCTGTGATGAATGTTGGTGTTGATGTTAATGATCTTTCTCTTTTCAGTAACCACCTGTATACTGGAACTGTCTCTGCCAACGGTTCAAATCCGGAGGGACGTTTCAAATTGAAGATCTTGAGGGACACAGCGGCTCTACAATCAATCATCTTGAAGTCGGCTGTGCCCAACATAGTCTATACCGGGGAAACGGTCTTCATCACTGACCTCACTGCTACTACTCCATACCCTCTCGCCAGAGTCCACCTGGATTGTCCCTACGTGAACGGGGAAGTCCAAGTCGCCGTCAGGGAAAAGCCTTTTCCCATGCCTGGAGTGCAACTTCTCCTAGGCAACGACTTGGCAGAAGACCTGCAACCGACCAACCTGATCGTCATGGACAAACCCCAGGTGTGTAACTCTGTGCCCAGAAACCCTATTCTCGAGTATGTTCCAGCAGAGGTTCAAGAGAGTGATGAAGTTTCTCCTCCGGTTCTCGTGACCACCCGTGCACAAGCCGCACGTCCACAGCCAGCTGACTCTACTGCTACCGCTGTCCCTCAAGACCCTCAGAAACTACCCCCGCATCTGACCAAGTTGGAGTTCCGTAAGTTGCAGAGGGAAGATCTTACTTTAACACCATTGTTTTTCCAGGCTGAGACTCAACCCGACAGTATTCCTGGGTTCTTCCTAGAGAACGACTTGCTCTACCGCAGATATAGACCCAGTAAACTGAAGGAGGAGGACGATTGGGCCAACACCGAACAACTTGTGATTCCCACCAGCCTGCGGCCCACTATTCTACACCTGGCCCATGGAGCATTCTCCCACTACGGCTTCAACAAGACTTACCATGGGATTCGTCAAGACTACTACTGGCCAGGTATGGTAAACAACGTCAAACAGTACGTAAAACAGTGTCATACATGTCAGATGGCAGGCAAACCGAACGTCTCCATTCCCAGAGCACCACTGATTCCCATACAGGTGCCTGCGGAACCTTTCCACAGACTCATAATAGACTGTGTCGGTCCTTTACCTCGGACCAGTTCAGGTAACGCCTACATCCTAACCATCCTGTGTCCTACCACCAGATTTCCCATAGCAGTTCCAGTGAAGAACATCACGGCTGCTACGGTTATCAAACATCTATTGAAGATCTTCACTCAATACGGATTTCCCAGGGAGATTCAAAGTGACTGTGGCACCAACTTCACCAGTGATCTCTTCAAAAGGACACTGGAGGAGTTCAACATCAAACAGGTATTGTCCAGCCCCTATCATCCTGCTTCACAGGGTTCTCTTGAACGTAGTCATCAGACCATCAAAGCACTCTTGAAAAAGTTTTGTAGTGAAACCTCAAAGGATTGGGATAAGCAGATTGACCTAATAATGTGTATTTTCAGAAGTCTCCCCAATGAGTCCCTAGGAGTATCTCCTTATGAGATGCTCTACGGCCGTAAGTGCCGTACTCCCCTTAAGGCTTTCAAAGACTCTCTCAGAGATGCCACCTTCAGTGAGCATCAGAATGTGCCCCAGTTTCTTCAAAACCTTCAACACATTCTAGAGAGAGTCCACCGCTTTGCTCATGATAATCTATTGAAAGCCCAGGTGAGAATGAAGACTCATTACGACCAGACCAGCAAAGTAAGAAAATTCAAGCCGGGAGACTTCGTCCTTGCTTATTTCCCTATCCCAGGTTCACCTTTACAGAACAGATTTTCAGGACCCTACTGCGTCAAAGAGTGCAGGAATAATAATAATTATGTGATAGAGACTCCTGATAGGCGGCGGAAGACCCAGCTGTGCCACGTCAACCTCCTGAAGCAATATAATGGTACTCCTCCCACTGTCTTGATTAATTGTTCTACCTTCACAGAACCCTACATCCACAGTGAGACCATCCCGGCTTCTTCTCCCGAAAGCACTGACAAGGAGTCGGCGCTTTCTAATTCCAAAATCCTTAATGATCTTCCCAAATGCTTTCAGGATAATACTCGTGCTCCTATGCCCTCTTCTAATTCCACTCTCACCTCGTCAGATAAGCCCTACATCCTCCATGTCGACGCCAATGGTACCGACGATGGTGGTGTCGTGATGCAGCAACGAGGCGAGAAGAATACACCTGTCAGCGACTACTGCTACAAGGAACGACGGAACAATTGGCAAGGAGCTACTCTTCCTCATCCTGAAGCTTCAGCACTTCACTCCACACCTGAAAAGTGCTCGGTCCACCATCAATATGGACCACACCACCCTACACCTCCTGCAGCACGCCCACTTCTCATCTCAACGTCTTCTACTATGGGCTTGCTACCTACAAGACTTCAACCTGGAGATCCGCTATATCAAGGGTTCTGACAACACCATAGCCGATGCCCTCTCCAGAGTTTATGAAGTAGAAGCGACTCCATCCATTACTCCACCACATAACGACGTACTTCTTCCAGAACCGCAGGCTTCGGGGGAGAGTTGTGACGATAATCTCCTTCAAGAGATTGAGCCTGCTCTTCCCTCCAAAATTACGTCTTCACAATTATATAAAAAGACTATGGAAGAAATGTCCAACAACGACACCAGCACCAGCAAGGCTTGCCAGGGTGAGCAGAAACGTATGCAACCAGCCACCTGTTCGAACTCCAACCACCAAACTACCCGTTGATCGCTACGGCTCCGCTGATTGGTCGCCGGTCTGGCTGCACCTGCACTCGCCCCCCAATACTACCTGATGTCTGGGGTCACCCCAACATCAGTCCTCAGAATGTTCCGTGCTTTCGTAGCCAGCACTCCTCCCAGCTAGACGTTAGCGTGTACTGAGAGAGGTGGTGGCTTTAAGCCAATATTCCAGCACCTCCCACTTAACTTTTGTGTTGCACTTCTTATTATTTTGCCTTAACGTAACTTTCATTGTGTCATTTAAGTATTCTTATTATTTTGATTCATTGATTTTATTATACATATTTGTTTGTCCATATTTTCATGTTTTGATTTATTTAACGTAATTAAAATTTCATTGTTAAAGTTTACTTGTGTTTTGTGTGTCTTCTCCTTACCTTACCACAGACGAAGTTCCAGTTTTTCTATTTTTTTTTATAACTATGTGACGAGGCCATACCCCTAGCCTTAAACAGCCGAACACCAACGCGTTACCGTCACAATATATAATGTGTGTATATAGCGTAATAACACCACAAACAGTATTGTTGTAAGAGAAATATTAGTGCGTCTGGCCTTGAGGGCGGCCGCCACCAGCTGACTGTGTGAGTAGCTACGTCTCTCTGCCTTTACTCACCATACAAGCTTAGATGTACAGTTATGGTGAACAAAACATGTAAATACTTATATATAACGTCTGTATATAGAAGCAAAAACAGTATGGTGGGTGGAGAATTGTGGCAAGGCAGGTGAGGTGAGGTGAGGGAGGGAGTGGCAGCCAGTGGCAGCCAGTCACTGCCTGCCACTGCCACTGCCACTCAGCATACCAACTTAGTGGTTTGTCATGGTGAACAAAACATCCAGATACTTATATATAACCTGTGTATGTAGTGTAATAACCGACAAAGTATTTGTTCACTGTTTGATGAACATAATTGAATCAACAATACGCACACCATATTTTTGAGTACAGCGATGATTCACTCATTTTATTATATAAATATATCACACTACACACTATTGAATAATATTATAGCAAAAAAACTACGAAAAATCAATCAGAGACATTGAAATAATTAGGTAATTATCTCTTTGTGGAAACTCTGGCCTGACAGCTGGCGATCAACAGACCGCCTGGGGACGCACGCTGAGTCAGCGCCTGATTTCTGTCACACTTCCCCGCCCTATAGTGGACAATATATGCCACTTACAATTTTTTTATTATTATTCCCGTGATCAGTGAACACAAATTAACAGGTTAGGAAGAAAAAATAATTTTTTTTTTTTTTTTTTTTTGGTATGCGCCTGTGGGTGTCAAATGGTATATAGCTAAGCGCCATTTAAGGGTTAAATAAAAAAAAACGAAAAATAAAAGAACTGTTGAAACAAATTGAAAAATGGACAAATGCCATAAAGGTTCGTTCAGTGTTTGTCGGGTAGGCTGCTCCATTATTGAGATGTAAGTGACAAATACAAAACAAATGGAACACATTTGAAACAAAGAAAGATTGTCATAATGGAGCAGCCTACCCAACAAACACTGAACGAACCTTTTGCTATAACGAATATGAAAGACAAGGGCTGCTGGCTGGGTTAGTACTGCGCGAGCAACCATATGTAGCACACGTGCCTCTGGCTCTCAAACACCTGTCCCACACGGTGTTGAAAGACTGCGCTCAATCGGTGCAATTCAGACCCTATTGTTTGAAGAACATAAGGGTCATAACATTGGTGAAGCTAGGTGCAATAAGGGCTTAACACAACGGTCGGATGCCAGTGATACAGCACCTATGAGGATGATACAGCGAGCGTATCCAGTTGTAGCTCTGAGCCCCACCCTTCCCATCTCGAATTTATATAGATGATACATAGATGAATCGTTTTCTGCGTTCAGTGATGATGCATCTGATACAAGTAGCATAGATGAACTGTTAGCGGCTTCCATGGTGGTGTTGTTCATTGATATTTTCAAGAATACCTGAATCTCTTTTTGACTGATGGACACTCCTTGAGGCTAGCTGAATCTCTTCCTGACTGATGGACACTCTTTGAGGCTAGCTGAATCTCTTCCTGACTGATGGACACTCTTTGAGGCTAGCTGAATCTCTTCCTGTGTGGGACCTTACAAAGCAATCTTTTCAAGACTACCTTACAAATTGAGCTTTTCCTATAATCGTTTCAATACTACCTTATGCTTTACAAGCTTGGCTACATACCACCTACAAGTACTAAAGCCAAGGGTGCACACGAGTGCGTTATTTGCAAGCACACAGAACGATGAAACAGGAAACGAAAATCTATCTGTAGCTGGTGCAAGGAGAGCAAAGTCGCGCTGTGTACCATAGACTACTTCGTTGACTATTAAGCACCTCCAAAGTAGAGTGTGTAATACAGTGTGTTACTGTGTAAATAGTATGTGAAACTGTACATATTGTAATTTTAATGAATTTTTACCATGTAATATAGTGACAATAAACATTTATTGTGGACACATTACTGACACATGTATCACAGTTTCATGGAAAATTATGAACATTCTACTGTATACATATTGTAAAGGTCACAAATATGCATCATATACGATAAAAGAAACAAATAAAACCGCATTGGAAATGCATAGAAAAAATATTTGAAAATATATTTGTGGCAACACGCGGTGCTTGAATGGCCTGCGCGACCGTGTCTGGGAGCTTCACACACGGGCGACCAGCCCCTGATGACGTCATAGCGCACCTTGTCCACGCCCTCACAGCCAAAGTAAGTGGAATTTGGTAATTATTTTTACATAGACATGTTCAGGGACGGTAATTTATCATTTTGCAAAGAAAAATTATATTTTGGGGAACATTTGATGTCATGCATTTTGGGGGAATATCACAATAAACACAGTGCATCACACTGGTTACATGGGACACTCGTTTTGTATGACGTCCGTTTCACATGACGAACATGGAACGGATTAAATTCGTTATGAGAGGTACCACTGTGTATATATATATATATGTCGTACCTAGTAGCCAGAACGTCGTACTCGGCCTACTATGCAAGGCCCGATTTGCCTAATAAGCCAAGTTTTCCTGAATTAATATATTTTCCCAGTTTTTTTTCTTATGAAATGATAAAGCTACCCATTTCATTACGTATGAGGTTAATTTTTTTTTATTTTAGTTAAAATTAACGTAGATATATGACCGAACCTAACCAACCCTACCTAACCTAACCTAGCCTATCTTTATAGGTTATATATATATATATATATATATATATATATATATATATATATATATATATATATATATATATATATATATATATATATATATATATATGTCGTACCTAGTAGCCAGAACTCACTTCTTAGCCTACTATTCAAGGTCCGATTTGCCTAATAAGCCAAGTTTTCCTGAAATAATATATTTACTATAATTTTTTTCTTATGAAATGATAAAGCAACCCTTTTCTCTATGTATGAGGTCAATTTTTTTTATTGGAGTTAAAATTAACGTAGATATATGACCGAACCTAACCAACCCTACCTAACCTAACCTAACCTATATTTATAGGTAAGGTTAGGTTAGGTAGCCAAAAAAAGCTAGGTTAGGTTAGGTTAGGTAGGTTAGGTAGACGAAAAAACATTAATTCATGAAAACTTGGCTTATTAGGCAAATCGGGCCTTGAATAGTAGGCTGAGAAGTGCGTTCTGGCTATTAGGTACGACATATATATATATATATATATATATATATATATATATATATATATATAATTATATATATATATGTATATACAATGGAACCTCTATTAACGAGTTTAATCCGTTCTGGCACCGAGTTCGTTATCTGGAAAACTCGTCTTAAGAAACAAATTTCCCCATTTAAAATAAAGGAAATAAATTTAATCCGTTCCACTCCCAAAAACATCCATACTTGTATGACATTTTTTTATGTAAATATAATACTGCACATGTAATTATAAATGTTTTGTTATACTGTTTTAATGTTTACCTTATGAAGAGTAGTTGCTGGCTTGAGGGAGACGATGGGGAGGTGGGAAGGAGGAGAGGGGTTATGGTGTGGAAGGAGAATCCACCTTTGAGTCAGGCGGATTCTCTCTTCTTGGGAATTTCACCCAAATTTCATTTCAAATGTAACACAAGGATGCGTTAGACCAGCACCAAATAAAAAACTACGTCGATTGCACTCGTGTCAACAACACAATGGTCTTACCACGAAGATACAATACAATGCCTTTCTCCCAAATAGGCTATGTGGCTATTAGAGAAAACAGAAATTTCATGGCAAACATGTTTATACTATCCCCAAGTCGATCGGATAAGAATTAGATTTTATAGAAATATTTGCTCAAATGACACTTGAGCGCAGTGTTTGGGTGCATTCAAGAGAAAAAAGTGTGTCACGTTCAAGCGACATATACCTGCGAAAGTGATAACACTTTCACAAAGTGTTATCACAAAGTGATAAATTAATTAAACATTTTCACACACCGGGTTGTCACTGCTTTATCAGAGCAGCTTTTCCAAGAACGCGTTCACCTTTTCAAACATTCCCAACACTTCCCTGATCTCAGTGGAAGAGGCAACATCCTCCCTTACCTCCTTATTCCCTTACTAATGGTGTAAATTGTTGATGAGGACCTGCCATACTCCCTTGTGAGATCAGTCACACAGACACCACACTCATGCTTTGCTATAATTTCCTTCTTCAAATCCACAGTAATTGTGTCTTCCTCTTGAAAACACTATCTTTAGCAAGCAGCTTCTTTGGCGACATCGTGTGTTACAAATTGTAGTCACAAAACCACTAAAAACACAAAGAAAAGCGCAAATAAATCCAAAGGAATGCTTGTCGTGTGCGATACAACAACAACACTGGCGTCGGAGGCGTCCAAGAATTTGCGAGAACCTGCGAGACGCTAGGAAGCACCATGTGGTTTTGCTCGTTAATAGAGGTGAAGCTCGTCAATAGAGACAAATTTGCTGCGAGTGGCTCGCTCGTTACTGGAAATGCTCGTTAATAGAGCCGCTCGTTAATCGAGGTTCCACTGTATATATATAATTATATATATATATGTATATATATATATAATTATATATATATATATATGTATATATATATATATAATTATATATATATATATGTATATATATATAATTATATATATATATATATATGTATATATATATATAATTATATATATATATGTATATATATATAATTATATATATATGTATATATATATAATTATATATATATGTATATATATATAATTATATATATATATGTATATATATATAATTATATATATATATGTATATATATAATTATATATATATATGTATATATATATAATTATATATATATATATATATATATATATATATATATATATATATATATATAATTATATATATATATATATATATATATATATATATATATATATATAATTATATATATATATATATATATATATATATATATATATATATATATATATATATATATATAGATAGATAGATAATTATATGCGAACAAGCCTGAATGGTCCCCAGGATTATATGCGACTGAAAACTCACACCCCAGAAGTGACTTGAACCCATACTCCCAGGAGCAACGCAACTGGTAACTACAGGACGCCTTAATCCGCTTGACCATCACGACCGGACATAAGGAAGTGATAGCCGAAGCTATTTGAACTACTTCCCCGCCGGCACTCGGATGGTAATCTTGGGCATAGCATTTTATCAAATCACCTTATTCTTAGGGGCACACGTGAGGAACACAAATGCGAACAAGCCTGAATATATAATAAAGCATATAGTCCTGGGGACCATTCAGGCTTGTTCGCATTTGTGTTCCTTACGTGTGCCCCTAAGTATATGGCCGGTTTTAAGCTCATGTCGACTAAGACCTTTTGCTCAATGGTACCCATGTAGAAGTTCGCAAACAGGACACCTAGGGGGGAACCCATGGCGACCCCATCTACTTGCTTATACATGTGCCCATCCGGGCTCAAGAAGGGTGCCTCTCTAGTACAAGGAGTACAGGCCGGATCACGATACACTCTGTCTGCTATCATCCCGATTGTTTCATCCACAGGTACGTTGGTAAACAGTGATTCTACGTCCAACGAGGTTCTTATCCCTGTGGCCCGTGTTCCCCGCAGTAACTCAACAAATTCCTTTGGACACTTCAGGCTGAAGGCGCAAGGGACATAAGGAGTCAGCAAGCCGTTAAGTCGCTTCGCCAGTCTGTACGTGGGTGTGGGTATCTGGCTGATGATTGGCCGAAGTAGGTTTCCAGGCTTATGTGTCTTGACATTTCCATACGCGTATCCAGGTTTATATTCCCCAATAATCTTTGGCAGGTGGAGTCCAGATTTCTTGGCGTTCACAGTTTCGATCAATTTGTTGACCTTTCCTTTCAATTCAGCTGTAGTGTCCTTCGTTACCCTTTGGAATTTAGTTTGGTCAGAGAGTATGAGGTTCATTTTCGCCAGATATTCGTCTTTTTTAAGAATGACGTATATTAGCGACTTCTCACCTCTCCTGCCGACTATCTCCTTGTTCTCACGAAGGCTCTTTGCTGCCGCTTTGAGCTCGGGGGACAGTATGGTGCTTCTGTAGTTGCCTCGATTCTTTCCTCCTTCCGCAATAAGTTCTGCTTGCAAGGTGTCTTTGGTGGTGACCTTCTTTCGTGTCTCGAATTTTCAGTTACCATCAACAGTGAAAAAAAACATAAGAAATATTTAGAAAATTTGTGTTAGAATTATTAATCTTACTTTTTCGCTCATATTTAATAATATATATATATATATATATATGTATATATATATATATATATATATATATATATATATATATATATATATATATATATATATATATATATATTTATATATCGATATATCGTTCCTGCTACCTAGTAGCCAGAACGCACTTCTCTGCCTACTATGCAAGGCCCGATTTGCCTAATAAGCCAAGTTTTCCTGAATTAATATATTTTCTCAAATTTTTTTCCTATGACATGATAAAGCTACCCATTTCATCATGTATGACGTCAATTTTTTTTATTGGAGTTAAAATTATCGTAGATATATGACCGAACCTAACCAACCCTACCTAACCTATCTTAATAGGTTACGTTAGGTTAGGTAGCCGAAAAAGTTGGGTTAGGTTAGGTTAGGTAAGTTAGGTAGTCGAAAAACAATTAATTCATGAAAACTTGGCTTATTAGGCAAATCGGGCCTTGCATAGTAGGCTGAGAAGTGCGTTCTGGCTACTAGGTACGACATATATATATATATATATATATATATATATATATATATATATATATATATATATATATATATATATATATATATATATATATATATATGACAATGTCAGACCACGGAGGAAAATGAAACAGGAATTTGATTCCTTCTGAAGATGTATTTAATATACGAAAGTACTTAAGGAAATTCCTGTTTCATTTTCCTCCGTGGTCTGACATTGTCACATTCTTAATCACGTGTTTATTTTCATGATATACACACATACATATATATATATATATATAATATATATATATATATATATATATATATATATATATATATTATATATATATATATATATGCAGAACATCACATGTGAAAAATAGAGAATGCTTAATGCGTTTTCGGCTAATTCGCCTTCATCAGAGCAAAGTAGAATGAAGATCATATTCATTCTACTTTGCTCTGATGAAGGCGAATTAGCCGAAAATGCGTTAAGCATTCTCTATTTTTCACGTGGTTGTTCTACATATATATATATATATATATATGTATATATATATATATATATAATACATTATATGTAATATAATTTTTTTATTTTTTTTTACTTATATATACACAAGAGTTTTTACATTCTTGTATAGCCACTAGCATGCATTGCATTTCGGGCAGGTTCTTAATCCTATTTTTTCCCCCGGAATATGACCTACCAAATTGTTTAACAACCAGGGTTCCATTCACTACGAGGTGAACAGAGGCTACAGTTAAAGATTGGCGCTTAGTTAATCCTTCCTGGCCAGGATACGAACCCAGGCCAAAGAGCGTGAAGTGCTGGGCAAGTTCAGTTCCTTGTGCCATGGGGACTGCCATAGTAGTAGTAACAAATTTTAAATGCCATAAATTAAATTAAACGACTAAAAGCCATAGTTTAATAATAACAAATAAATTTTAAATAACCTAAAACCCATACATAGTCTATCGTAATAGGTTTCTAGGTGTTAGACAGCCACAGTAGGAAGAGCACTGATATGAGCACAGTCAGGGGACAACACTGTACTTTTGTGCCCAATGCTTTTCTTAGTTGGTGGAGAGATTTGTCAGGTTAATTTCCATAACAGACGAGACTGGCCTATTAACCCTCAAACCGCTAGGGGCCCAAATGAAATTCACACCCACACGCAAACAAAAAAAAAAATCCAAAAAATTCTTTCGTCTTATAGAAGTGTTCATTTTTGTTCCCTGATCACGGAAAAAATAACAAAAAAATCGTAGGTGGCATATTTTAGCCGCAATAGGGTAGGGAAGTGTGGCAAAAAAGGGGCGTTGGCAGAGCCTTCGCCAGATGAGGTCTACTCCGCCCGAGCTGTCAGACGGCAGTTGCCACAAATATATTATTACTGTACCTAATTATTTCAATGTCTCTGATTGATTTTTTCTTAGTTTTTTTGCAGTAATATTATTCCATACAGTGAATTGTGGTATATTTATATTATAAAATGTGTGAACCATCGCTGTACTCAAAATTATGGTGTGCATATTAGTGATTCAATTATTATGTTCATAAAACAATAAACAAATAGTTTTGCTGTTGTTACACTATATACACAAGTTATATATAAGTATTTGCATGTTTTGTACACCATAACGAACTACTAAGTTGGTCTTGCGAGTCAAAAAGCAACGAGGAGTGACCGCCAAACACCAGCGTGCCACTCACTGCCACTCCCTCCCTCAACACCACCTCACTCACCCTCATTCACCCTCCCACAATACTCTTTCTGTATTTATTCACTATACACAGACGTTACATATACGTATTTACATGTTTTGTTCACCATAACTGTACATCTAAGCTTTTATGGTGAGTAAAGGCCATAAGATGTAGCTACTCACACAGTCAGCTGATCGGCGGCCGCCCTCAAGGCCAGACGCACTAATATTTGCCATCCAACAATATTGTTTGTGGTGTTATTACGCTATATACACACATTATATATAAGTATCTACCTGTTTTATTCACTATACCTGAACAAATAAGCTGGTATGGTGCCCAAAGACCATAGTGGCCATCAGTAAACAACATGCCAAGTCGTGCAGACGACGCTTCTCCCTCACCAAAATGGCGGCTCCCAACCTACTCCTCTCGCTGTTATCTCACACTATACACACGTTATATATAAGTATCTACATTTGTGTTCACCATGGCGAACCACTAAGCTGGTTTGGTGAGTGCAGTCAATAAATGGTGGCCACACACTGTCAGAAAACGACGCCACAACCCTCCCTCCCACAGCCTTACTCCTCCCTCCATGGAGCACAGCGCTAAATATCACCACAATGCTGCTATTATCAGAATCCTGGTCAGTTTTATCACAGTCAGGGGGGCTTCAGTAATACTATCACTGCTAAATAATAGCAGTATCATTTATATTATGGTATTTGTAGGCGATGCTGTGGTCACAAGCTGAACAGCGGTGCTGTGAGCTCGTGCTGCGTGCGCCAGCCTTGGTGGCTTGCTCAATACTGACGCTGTAACACCCAAGAATGTTGGCCTGGATTTTTTTTCTAGGTGGCATCTGGCAATTATCGGTCGTGGCTGTACTATAGCTGCCCCTATCCCAGGCGGGGCGTTTAAATTATAGCGCTAGACACGAAATCATATATAAATGATTTGCGCGGTTTCGGTTTTGTCACTGATATCATTTATATATGATATGCGCGGTTTGAGGGTTAAATAGTCAACAGATCTCCAACACTTTTTTTTTTGGGGGGGGGGGGGGGAGTAAATAGGAAGGAGAGGCATAGGTTAAGGGAAGTATAGAAGTGGGAAATACAGTGGAATCCGGGTTTCTTTTTGCAATGTGTATTATCTGAAACTTTTGTTTGTTGGTGCTAATTTTCCATTGCTTCTCAAAGTTGTTTATGAGTTCAATTGCTGCCTTGGTCTTGTCGGCTAGTAGCGGCTTTGATGGTCCCGGTTGGCAAATTATTTAAAATAAATAAAATAAATGTTTATTTAGGTAAGGTACATACATACAAGAAATTTTTACAAAGATTGGTTGACTTATAGGTAGAGCTAGTACATACAATGCCTATGGGCATTGTATTCCTGTATTTGGGTGGCATTGTCAGCATATGTGATGTATTCTGCATGTTGGGGTTGGGGTAGGTCAGCTGTATATATGTTAAATAGAGTGTGGGAGAGGCAGCTTCCTTGTGGTACTCCACTTTTTAGTTTTATTACGTCACCCAAGTAGCTGCCGATATTAAGCCTAGCAGTTCTGTTGTCTATAAAGCTGCAGAGAGTAGCAGTAAATCTCTCAGGAAGTCCTAGTTCAGATATTTTATATTTTAGGCCTGTGTGCCACACTTTGTCGAAGGCTTTCGAAACATTTCTAAGCACTATATTATACTGATCTTTTTTCGACACTGCGTTGGCTATATGCTCGTAGATCAGGGCTATAGCTGTATGGGCCCCTCTGTGGTTTCTAAACCCATGCTGCCTGGTGTTATACTTCTCTTCCTCTTCCATGTACTTCATAAGTCTCTGATTTATAATTTTTTCGAATATATTACCTGGTACTTTGAGGAGGGAAATTGGCTTGTAATTTTCAGTTTGGGTTGGGGGTTTACCTGGCTTGGGGATTAATCTTATTGTGGCATTCTTGAAGTATGTGGAGAATAGTCCAGATGCAAGAGCTGCATTTATTATACGTGTGTATTGATGGAGCGCAATCACTGGTAGGTTGGATAATACCATCTTATTTATCTTGCTGTTGCCCGGCGCCTTGTTCTTGAAACCCATAATTGTTTTATGGACCTCTGCAATGGTTATGTGTTTCATAAGGTGGCAGTCATCGCGTATGTTGTTAAGGTCTATTGTTTGCGTCGGGAGTAGTGCTGCAGCTCTGTTATCGACTTGAGTTGTAATTTCCCTTTCATTAATTGGGCAAATATTTAAATTTTCTTCCGGGTTTATCCTGAATATTTTTTCCCAGAACTTCCTGAATTCGTGTTCTTGTTCTCTCTCCTCATAGAGTTTATTTCCTGAGGCATTATGATGTAGGGTGTTTCCTCAGAAGAGTTTCCCATCAGGGTCTTTATTTTTTCTTTCCAGAACTTTCCTGGGATTCTTTAGTCAACTTGGATTTTGCTTATTAGGCCATCCCATTGTTTGGTGTACTTTGTTTTGCATAGATCTTGCAGCTCATCTTGTAGTTCCCTTTTTAGTCTTTTGTGCTCATCCGTCCACCCATTTTGTGTTATGAGTTGTAGAAGGTTGTTATATCTGGTTTGCAGTGTCCTGAGTGCCTCAGTGGCTGGGGGGTGTGGGAGCGTTATATGGTGAGCTACGGGGATGTGATCATTCATGCATTTTTCTATGGTGCTAATCCATGTATTTAACTCTTATGCATGATGTTTCCTTTCCATTAAAATCTGTGACACTGATTTCCTGTGCACTGCTTTTGAACACTTCCCAGTCAGTTTTAGTGTATTGAAGTCTTGGTGGCGAGGGTTTCTGAATAGGGTTAGTTGATAGCGTCATTATTATTGGTAGGTGGTCGCTTGTGCTCACAGGGCCCCTTTCTATGCGGGTGTTTAGGAAGTGGTGGTTGTTTGACAGTATAATGTCT